>NC_056746.1:1222720547-1222785547 GCF_019279795.1 Protopterus annectens | reverse complement strand
AGTGAATTTAAAAGTAGATACTCATTTTGAAGCAGACTATAAAGAGGCAGAGAATGTGACATTTAGGTTTAAATGGCTACAATGGCAGTGCTTTCACATGAAAGCCTGTCTGAATTATCAGATAATATCGAGGGGTTTATGAGTAAAATGTATGCCTAGCTACGGTAGCACATATCTGGACCTGCTGGCGCAATGGCAAAAAATTAACCTAGATACAAGCTTCCAGTATATGAAGTTACTTATTGAATTTTTCAAGCCACAGGAAGAGGATGTTTCTAGGTTAATACAGAATAAACAAATAGAATTTGAAAGCATGGATTTGTAGAAATCAAATCTAACGAAGATGGAGAGTTTACAAAATAAAATGGACATCTATGATGCCAAATTAAAAAGTATAAAAAGCAACAAATTATACGGAGACTATAAAGATTTCAAAAAATGGCCATGTTTTTGAATGGCCTAAGGAATAGCTTACTAATAGTGGTATCAGTAATAACAATAATGGCAATAATAAGATTCAATCCCACTTCAGGGCTACAGAAGAGAAGCAAACACACACATCGTACAAGAAAATGGATACCAATCAACATCAGCTTGTAGTACAAGCAGAGATACATTCTAAAGAAATTTCTAACCCAAGTCAAGGAGTTTTAAATGGCAGTGTGCAACAGCAGGAGGATGAAATCCTGACAGACAAAGATAAATTGTCAGAAGTAACAAATGATAAACCAGAAGTAACAGCTGATCCAGTGACTCTAGTAGGAACTATACCTAAGAATGGAGCCACTCATTTACCCATCTTCCAACAGCTTCCTTTTTTAATTCAAGCAAACAATCCTGAGCTCCCAGATTTGTGAGCAGAGGCAGGGAAAAGAAAAAAAGGAAAGTGTTCTGAATGAGAATACTAGTTATATAGTATTAATAAATATCTCTGACAGTCAACTAACGAAGAACCAAATGAGTATTCTTGAGAGAGGTTTGAATTTCATACCATCTATCTGGTCTTGTTTGAATGAACTTGTAATAGAGCTCAAATGCTTTGGAAGGAATGTTACTTTTAAACATATATTTGGCAATGAGAGAGTGGAAAGATCAAGCAATAGGAAAGAATATAAAAAAACAAGTATGTTTGTGCCACTTAGCCACCCTACAGTAGATATGTTTATACACTTATGTGAGAATGAAATAGCAGCTCAGAGAGAAGAAGTAAGCACTAAACATTTCTATAATTTAAGTCATGGTGAGCGTCTTGCATTAGATGAACTACAGAAAAGGACAGATATAATAATAAAACCAGCAGACAAAGGTGGTACATTGGTGGTGATGAATTTGTATGATTATGTCAGGAAACTGGAAGAAATGTTGAGTGATAGGAATACTTATGTTGTGATCAGCAAAAAGGATGTAGATAAACTGGTGCTAAATGTACAAGATACACTATATGAGAAATTGATGAGCAGATGTATCAACAAAGAGCTATATGATTTTTTTTGAAGTAGCTCTCTCCACTGTACCTGTCATAATGGATTATCAAAGATCCATAAAGATTGCTTTGATCTGCCCATGCACCCTATAGTGGCAGGTAGAGGGAGGATAACTGAGACACTTTCCATCTAGCTAGAAGGTGAGCTTAAAAAAATTGTTACCTGCAGCAAAGACAGTCCTAAAAGATCAGCACAATTCTTAAGGCAACTGTTTGACATAATGGAACTGAGAGAGTCTTATGAAGGGTTCTTATTGGTCACAATAGATGTGAACAGTTTGTTTACATGTATTCTGAATTAGTATGGAATAGAAGCCATAAGAGACTACGCTGATTGTGAATGGGTGGATGTTGATCTTTTATGTAGCCTTTTAGAGCTAGTGCTAGAGAACAATGTCTTCATATATGGAAATAAACACTACTGGCAGAAATTGGGGGTAGCTGTGGGCACCCCTTGTGAAAACACCTATGCGAACCTTGTTTTGGCACAATGGGAAGAGCAATGGTCTGCAGATGAAAGAAACAGATGAAAAGGCCAACTGTTATTATACAATAGATTTGTGGATGATGTTTTTCTTCTGTGGGAAGGGAACAAATATACTCTACATTAATTTGTCGATTTCTTACTGAGCACAACCACATTTCTGAAATTTGATGTTAAGTCAAGTAATAAAGAGATTGAGTACTTAGATGTGAAGGTATATTTGGGTTCCACAGGCACTGGTACTGCATTGTACAGAAAACATATGTGGTGCAACCATATGGTGCATTCTACCAGCATGCATCCCAGGCATATTCTCAAGAACATAGTGGATAATCAAATAATACATATGTCAAAATTATGTACCAAAGAGGAAACCTTCCTGAAAGAACATAAGGAACTATTAAAAAACTTCAAGGAGAGAGGTTATACTGAAAAAGCCATTAAGACGAATGCTATGAAAACAAGTGAGTTGAGATCTACTAAAGGGAGAACGTACTATTCCAAGCATCAGGATTATGAGCAAACAAGTTCAGCAGTATCCACTACAAATAAAGTAAGATGCATTCTAACTTATAGTATTAACAACAAGATGATATGTGATGTCATTAAAAAGTATTGGCCAGTATTGACGTCTGATGCCAAAATAAAAGAAATTGTTGGTGATAACCCCAGCTTTGCTTTCAGAAATAAGAAAAACTTGAAGTGCCTGCTATGCCATAAGCATGGCATTAATAAAGGAGCAAATAATATTGCATATACATGTAGAGGCACTTGGAAATGTGGCTGCTGTAAGGCTTGTCATTTAATTAATAGAAGTAACATTTTCAAACATCTGAAAACAGGAAAAGGCTACAGCTTACAAAGTTGGGCTACTTGTACCACCAAAAATGTGATTTATATCGCTACATACTCTTTTGCTCAGCCTATTATATAGGCAAAACAAACAGAATGCTAAAAGAGCGTATCCTGTGGCATTTAGCTGATATAAGGAATAAAGTAGAAACAAATGCCCTCTATTCACATGTGAAGCTTATTAACACCCACTCGTTCAAGTTTATGGTAATCTCTACTGTAAAAGAAACATTGAGAGGAGGTGACTTGCAGAATAGAATGGAGGTAGAAGAACTCAAATGGATAATAGACCTAAGGGTAGAGTGCTCTCCAGGCTTGAATGGAATGGTACCGTTGAAGCCAATTCTGAAAGAACATGGTCTAAATGGGAGGAGATAGCAACAGCTTCAACACCATTGGCCCAAAATAAGGGAGTGTTCCTTTGAGTGACAGCTACTATGGGGAATGCTTCATAGCTACTAAGAGGAAGTGATGTAAACTGAAGGAGTGGTCCTTTGAGTGACAACTACTGCATGAGGAAGTGATGCAATGTTTTTTAAAAGACCGTGATTGGTCTATCCAAGTTTTTAAACATTCAGTTTTAGGCCCAGAAAACACGATCTGAAGAAGGCTAAGGCTGAAAGCACTTGTCCTGCTTGCCTATTTTATTGGCATTGTTGCATTAACATTTTTATGTGAAATCTGTGCTCTGTTCATGGTAGTACGTTCAACTGTCTGTTTTTAAAGCACTTATTGTGAAGGATGAACACAGCTAACTACTGTGAGGCTCGAGGAGTTGCCATGCAAATCTACATGACCAAACAATTCTATAAATCTATTAATCATTCAGCAAGTAAATAGACTATCTACCCGTATAGAGAATTTTAAGCCTACCAGGGTCCCTTGTTGAGAATCAAACTCTGTACCTCTTGTCTATCAAGAAGGCACCTTAGCCATTATGTCAAATCCCAACCCAACCCAAATGACTTCCTGAGACAGTAATGTGAGAGAGACACACAGCATCTTCCTATCCTCTCTGACTGTCTCATTAACATCTAGCACAGCCATAGAGACAGTCCATGGTAGTGTTGCACATCTTTGTGCAAAAGCACTGTTGTAGGGATATCTGTGAATTGTGTATACCTTGTGGTAACCTTTATAAACTCCCCCCTGATTTTTCGTGTGACAGGCTTGTTAAAAAATATTAAAACTGCATTGTTTTGTAATAAAGCCTTTTATATGCTGAACCTAATAGAAATGCTATACAAAAATAATTCATGATAAGCCTATGCATAGTTTCTGCAGTAATATCCTTTTGTTTTGCCTTGTTAATCATTGTCTGAGTGGTCCAACTATGACGGCATCATGCCACAGGGTTATATGTTGTTATACTTCACATGTTCATATGAATACTGTCCAATGCATGTTAGCAAATTAATTTTTTCATTAGCTCTATCTAAACACACCTCAGAAGGGAGAGGAATGCCTATTAGAATATGTCAGATTCACATTTTTTTAAATAATTGAAATCCTTGTATCCAGCGTTGATCTTTTACATTAATGTAGCATCTTTTTGTTATCATCCCTGTCTCTAAGCAATATTTTCTGTAATGTTTCTGCAGTTACAAGAGATTCCCCATAGACATCTATATTTATGCTTTAATTTGCCTGCTGGCATACACTTTGAAATATTTTGTTTCATGTCTAGCATGCAGTCTATTTTTTCATATAACTCAGACACATATTTTCTCACTGAAAAAAACATTATTAATCACTTTCCCATTCTTGTGTTATTATTTTCTAATACTTGTAATTTCACTTATGTTTTCTTCTTCTTTCCTTAGAGAACTATTCATGTTGTACGATATGTCAGTTAAAGCCTGCAAGCCTGCAACATATTTGATAAAGTATTCAAACTGCATAAGACAAAAGAACTTATCTGTTAAAGTCTAGCATTTCAAAGTGACTTAGCAGTGCTAAAATTTTTTATATGTTGTTTTCTTCATATAGCTATTTTGCACTTTCCGAGTGCAGTCTATCCTTTTTGGACAATTTATAGATAGAGGGCCGGATTCACGATACCTCCGTGTAAGACTTAATATGTCTTACTCGGAGGCTGCAGTTGAATGGTATGACGTCAGTGTGCCATGAATATTCATGAGGGCACGCTGACTCATCCATAACTCTTACACGGAGTGAGTAGCCAAGCAAGGGGCGTGTTCGACTGCCGAGCAGTCTAAAAGTCCGCGCCCCTGCAAGGTTTTAAAAAGCATAGTGTCAACAGACAAGAGTGAGTGAGCTCAAATGTACTTGCACCCAACACCACACTCCCTGGCACTGTAAACCCCATCACAGTTATAAAACGTAACAAATAGATATATATTTTTTAAAATCCACGATATAGCTGCCCGTATTTGCACTTGTTTGCGCAGGTGTGCCCATTGCTTAACTACAGTTAGCAATTATGATATTGAAGAGCATATAAGAACTACTTATGCAAATTAATCCAAATTATAATAGCGTAATGGTAGAGTGTATGCACAAAGAGGAGGCATTCACGATTCAAGTCCCACCACTCCACTTCTTATTTATGTTTTAAATCAGAATTTGAAATAATACCAGACATATATGATTAAAGTTTAATTAAAAGCAGTGAAATGGCCAATGTATCAGTGAACAAAATATATATTTTTAAAGGACCCAGATATATAATAGCCTGCTGTTAAGCAGTGCTGTACCCAGGTAAACAGAGGTGCCCATAGTTTAATAGCACTTTACCCAGCTAAACAGAGGTGCCCATAGTTTAATAGTGCTTTACCCAGTGCAATGTGTTTGCGCGGATGTGCTCGCTGCGCCAACCAGAGTACCGTAGGGCACCGTGGAGCAACATAGAGCTAGGTTGCTTAAACGCAGCCACACCCCCTAGCCTGTCTAGACAGTATTAAAATAAAAGAGTGACAAGGTTCGAACCCAGGGCATCATAATCAAAGCACAGAACCACTAAGCCATGACAGCTTAGGAGAAACAGCCACTATTAGCGTGCATATACATAGAAATGGTAGATTAACCATTACTAAGCATGTCTGCAGTCAGTGTAGAATTCTCAAAAACGGCCAGTCACAAAAAAGTGGTGGAAATGCAGCATATTTAAGTCCCATAGGTGGAAATACTCGCCATAACTGATTGTGGTACCCACTTGCAGTCAGGATGGCTGGCGTCGGAGAAGGTAATCGCTTTAGAGTGCAAAGGTGGGGCATTGAAGAGTCTAAATATATGGTTTGGCTCCTAGTCCACCAACATGAAGGCCGACTCATGCAGGGCCAGGTTCAATGGGGAGCGTACAAGGCAGAGGCATGGAACCAGTTGGCACATGATCTTACCAGTGCCACAGGCATTCCCAGGATTGGTGAGCAGGTCCGTCACCACCATGAGGACCTGAAATGTCAAAAGGAGGACCAACTGAACTGATGGATCCAGGAGGCCCGTCATATGCCCAATGCCCCACTACTGAGTAAGTATCCATGTAATTAAGTATGTAAGAAATGCTATCCTAGCCTATAGTATGGATATGTATGTTCCAATATCCCTTCATTTATATTACAGCTGCAGGTGTTCGTTCCACAAATTGGCAAGCCTATGCTGATAGGCTGTTATGGCTGCGCCACCAGGCAGGTTAGTAATTATTCAGCTGGTATTATTATAGAATATAAGTGAGACAGCCTGTAAAAGAGTTCAGCGTTGTAACCCAGTGATAAAGGTCAAATAAGCCTAGAATAAAGCTTACGTTAGTATTCTAAGATCAGATAAGTGACGCAGCCTGAAAAAGAGTATTGTAATCCATTAATAAAGAGTAAACAAGTCTCAAATACAGTTTCCACCTGTATTGTAATATCATAACTATTTCAGCCTGAAAATGAGTGTTCTAATCCATCAATAAAGGACAGACAAGTCTTGAATACATCCTTGTATATACTGTCATATGAAATAAGTGAGTCAGCTGGAAAGGATTGTTGTAAGCCAGTAATAAATGTTAATAAAGCCTGGAATTAAGTACCATCCTGAAATGTAAATATAAAATAAGTGAGAGAGTGTGACAAAGAGTTTGAAGCTACCAATAAAGGTGTAAGAAGTCTGGAATAAAGGTATACTGCATGCACTACATAATGAAATGAATGAGACAGCCACAACCAAAGAGTGAAATGTTTTTAATAAAGTACAATACCTGGACTGTGGCCATCCCACATTTTGGATATGTTGTTGTACCCTTGCATTATGGAGATAGTATGGATGTATGAAATGCTGAACATCCACAGTTGTCTAGGCCCATATAAACTGGCTGATGGGAATGCCAGTATCTCAGAGAAATATTTATATTCCTCAACTGTTTCATGTATAGTATGTACATGTTAATCCGGTACATGAGCAGCTTATGCTTGTGATCCCACAAATGTCAGTGTGTTGCTAGAACTGTACGTAACTGTTAAATGTAGCAGGATACTTTACATGAACACAGCCAGATATGAACATATATGAATACAAATGGAATGTATATTAATGTAGCAGTAAATCTCCATCACCAACATTTCTAAGGTTACATACAGAGAACTGTACTAATACATGTAGAGGATATATATCTGCAGCTAGTAGGAATGTACAGTATATGTCTAGGTATTTTAAGTTGTTAATGTAATATTTTACCATCCTATGTTATGTTCATGAATGATGCCATTCCACACCAAACTGGGCATGTCTATTCACAATTAATTCATATGGACATTTGTCCTGTTGGTTTATACATATCTGCATGTACGTTGATGCATGTGCCCTGTTCACATATCCAAACCTGATGGCCTGTTGCCACCAATTAACCCTGCATGCTGTTGGAATGTCCACTGTTGTTCTAAATATGCATGTGTTATGCTTGCTGTTCAACGTTTGGAATTCATGTGTGTTTGGTTAATGGGAATACTAATGCATGCTGTTACAACTAATTTGGAATGGTGTTGTCTGTTACTAACCCAAAATGCCATTAAATACTGCTAAACATAGGACAACAGGGAAGGCGGGTCCCAGCTGACCCACCTCTCCCACCTCAGCTGGCGATTGCACCTGGCACCAGTGCCCAGCCCGGGACCTCCTCCTCCGGTGGCCCTGTGCCACCTTCGGGTGGAAGCGCTGCAGGGAATGGGGCTCGCCCCCCCTCTGCAAGCATGGCCGGAGGAGAGCCTCCACTTCCCCTCCAAAGGGTCTGGGCTGTGGTGCGTAGTGAGATCAGGCATTCCGTGACTGATCCCCTACACCAGCTTGAGGCGAGAGTGGCGCAACTCACGGGTGTGCCTGCCCATCCTATCCAGCCCCCAGCTCAGCCTTGGCCTGGGCTGTGAAGGCACAGTGGTAACTGCCCATGGGTGAGGATCTCAGTTCCACTGTTGCCATCTGTGGGCTCATGGGTTTGCGATATCCAAGCATCCGTCCCCGTCAATTGTGTGTACCCACCACATGTGTCATACTCCGCCCATTTATGCATCTTGTTTGTCTTGTCTGTTAACCTCCCCAACCCACCTCCCTCAATGTTCCTACTTCCTTTAACTCACATTCCACTCCTACCTGAAAAAAAAAAAGGGCAATCTGTGCCCGCAAAAAAATAACGCCCCATACATAGCTGCCCATTTCGTGCACATGTCTGCTGGACATGTAAACTGATAATTACAATTGGCTGTACAACATACTTTGTTGTCCTCACTCCTCTCTCAGGGTTGGAAGGTTTCAAATTTCACTCTAAATTTCTAACATATGCACAGCTGTTGCTGGTAAAGAATTGGGCAGCTATGGGCCTTCCCTACATCCTTCCTGCACATCCCGAGCTTGTTTTCCTACTGTCCTACCCTCTTTGTGCCCCCTTTTTCACCACTTTCCTATTTCCCCATTTTCTTTTCTTTAAAAGAAATTAGTGCGGGTGTTAGCATGAGTAAGCACTTTTAAGCAGTAGTCAGCGGGTATGCGCTTGTGTGTGCTTAGCTAAGCATCATGCAAACTCACGCAAACCCGCTTGCAACTGCTTAAAAGTGCCTTAGTCACTCTGTATGACAAGGCCTGTAGTCTGCTCATCAGCAAAATAAAATACCCCTCTCAGACTCGAACCCCGGACCTTGAACACACTAGACTGCATTAATTGCCACTGAGCCACAGCAGATATACAAGAAGTTGCTGCTGTAATAAATATATCATGCATTACTATGAGGGAATGTAAAGGGAAAATAGGAATGCCATAACATAAATCTTGTACTGGGGGCCTTAACCAGCAGGTGTTGTTGAATTGCATGACATGACTGTGAAAAGAGAATCAGCCATACTAGTAGGGAATAAGGTTACAGTAGCAGCTTACAAGCCACACACAGTATCAGGGCAGGATAAACACTGGCATATTTGCAGAGGTCACAGGCCAGACCTCCCAACAGTGACAGCTCTACAGTGATGATCCTGATTTGTAAACAAATGTTAGCTGTGCCCGTCTGACTCCCTGTGAAACGTACTAACTGTAGGCAGAAAGGTGTTGAATCTCACTTAATAACAAATGTCAATAAGTGAGAGTAGACACCACTTGCATATCAGAAAAGGTGTAGTAATAGAAATGCTCTGAATCACCCAAAGTCTGAACTGCAAAATGTCTTAACTATATGACAGGTGTATCCCAGTTATATGTACCTTTCCCTGAGGCTGTTCAAATATATACATGAGAGTATCTGAGGCCTGGAAGAGTCAGAAACACACAGGCATATCAGCTTGTCTGCTGTTACACACTCTGCAAATAGCTGTAGAATGAATCCCACAAGCATGCCTTATGTAGAAGTACAACACAGAAATAGCAAAGGATGTAGCCATGTACTGCTAGCAACCACCTGTGGCAATGCCATTGTTCAGGTGTTGAAAAGACTGCTGTGGTGCACAGTCAAAGAATACTAGGCTGACCTCTGTCTACCATCTGGATATGCCCACATGTGGGAGCTACTCAGACAGACTACAAGCCTTCATAGACTTACAGGTACACAGCAACTCTGCATGTTCAGTAAGATAAACATCACATGATAATAAATAATGCACACTGCAGTTCTGCACCCCTACCCAAAGGTACTATATACCCATGTAGTCAGGCACAACTAAGGGTGTAGGTAGGCATACACAGTATAGAAATATGTCCAGTCATCCTGAGCAGACTGTGCTAATGCCAATACAAACCACAAACTGTTCAGATGTGAGTAACGTACAAATGACAGTATAGCAGTTCACAAACAGTGCATGTGCCTGATATTCATAATTGGTAGTATAACATACTTAGATGTCCTCACCACTCTCTCAGGGGTGGAAGGTTTCAAATATCCCACCTAATATATTTGATATGCACAGCTGTTGCTGGTAAAGAAATGGGCAGCTATGGACCTTCTCCACACCCATCGTGTACATCCCAAGCTAGTTTCCCTACTGTCTTCCCCTCTCTGAGAACCCTTTATCACCACATTCCTATCTCCCCATTTACTTTCCTGTCAAAGACATGAGCGCGGAGGTTGGCGGGCGTGAGCACCTGTAAACAGCAGTAAGTGGGTTTGCACCAGTGTGCGCATGCATGTGCCTTGATTAGCATTGCTAAGATATGATAAGCTCCGCCAAGCTTAGCTTACTATTGCTAACATAAAATGAGCTCAGCTAAGCTTAGCTTAGTATTGCTAAAATACACTAAGCTGTGCTAAGCGTTGCTTAGCATTGGTAAGCGTCGCGCAAACCCACGCCAACTCGCTTACAACTGCTTCAAAGTGCCTTTGTCACTCTGTATGACAATGCCCTTGTATTGCTCAGCAGCAAAATAAAATACCCTTGTCAGTCTCAAACCCCACACCTTGGACACACCAGTCTGCATGATGTACCACTAAGCCACAACATATATACAATAACTTGGTGCTGAAAGAAATATAACATGCATTATAAGGAGTGCATGTAAAGGGCAAATAGGAAAGCCATAGGAATACATTGCAATAAAGAAATATGACATGCATTACAAGGACTGGATGTAAAGGGAAAATAGGAAAGCCATAATTATACATTGCAATAACTACTGTTGTATGCCAGTTAATTCCCTAATTCCAAAAGAAAGTACATACTCCCATGTATCCAGTGTTAGCATTAGGAGGTGTGAGTAAACCTACACACTGAAGAAGCAACAGTCAGGTTTTAGTACAACATGCATTTCACTGGCTACAACCCAGCTTCAGATATGAGACATATACCAACCTTCTGACTGACACAACAGTGTCCACAGCAAACAAGCATGGTCCTCACCTTGCAAAACTGAAAGGCCTACGCCTACCTAACCTATCATTGTATAGCAGTGTCCTGAAATCACACTGAGAACTGCAATTACCACACAGTAGGCTGCATGCAATTACTAAATGGTGGGCACCAATTGGTGCAGAGGCCATCACATGTACATGTGCAGATACCTACAAAAGCAGCTTGTACCTGCTGTCCACACATGCAATAATATCATTGCAGCAACTGGAGAGAGAGAGAGAGCAAGCGAGAGAGACAGACAGACAAACAGTTGGAGAGACCAAACCAAAAAAAAAAAAAAACAGAGGCGGTTGGAGACACCGACCAACCAAAACAAAAATTAAAACAAACAGAGGCAGTGGAGGACACCAACCTAAATAAATAAAAACAAAAAACATCAACAGGTACAACAGACTGAGGTGAGACATACAAAGGTAAGGTATGTAACACAGATGTATTTGTTGGCATCCGAATTATGTGTCTGAAGGGTACTCTACATTCTGTGAACACTCCTTATGTGTTAGCAGTCTGTATCTATATATATATGCAGATGTGCATAGGGCAAGGGACATACTGCAACTGTTAGTGAAGGCTGGGCATATATATGTATTTGAAGGTTGTTATGTGCACATATCTATGTAGGTTTTAGTGTGTGGCATTGAAAACAGCAAGCAGTGCAGGTATATGTCATGTGGTGGTTAAATGTTGTGGGACTGAGTTACAGTCAGTGAGGTCTGCTACGGCTATACGGCCTGAGGATAGCGAAATGCATTCTGCACAACACTGTGCAATATTATTACATAATCGTATGTCTCACAACTGTTCCATAATTGATATTCCCACCATGAAAGGTGGCCAGTGTATCTGCATATATGTGCATGTATATGTACAGCAGTGGCTGTTTACAAGTATGTATATATATATATATATATATATATATATATATATATACATATGTATGTATATACACACACACACACACACACATATATATATATATATATATATATATATATACAAATATATATATATATATATAGATATATATATGTATATATGCATATATATATATATATATATATATATATATATATATATATGTGTATATATACATATATATATATATATGTGTATATATACATATATATACATATATATATATATATATATATATATGTGTGCATATATACATATATAGATATATAGATATGTAGATATATAGATATATACATATATATATATATATAGAGATATATAGATATGTACAGATATATATGGATATCTATGGATATATATATATATATATATATATATATATATATATATATATATATATATATATACATACATACATATATGTATAATGATATATATAGACATGTATATATAGAGTGATATATAAATGTATATGTATATACATATATATATATATATATATATATATATATATATATATATGTATGTATATATATTATTTATTGTTATTTATTTATTTAAATTTGTTGACCAGGAGTGACAGTATATATATATAGTGAGAGAGGGAGACCCAGGGTCAGACGTATTGCAACAGGTGCCTGTTGACCAAGGCATGGACTGAACACCAGTGTTGATACTGCAGTGCCATACCCTATTCCAAAACACTTTACCCACTAACTACCAGATAGGTGGTTGCCTGACTAACACTGAAGGTGTCAGAAGGGAACATGGGACACAGGTGGACAGTAGCCTCCCCTTTGAGATTCACAGATATTCCTCTGACAGATGAACAGATGCTATATATGGCAGTTAACTGATATCTGTACTGTATAACGTTAAGTGTGCCACATGACTTGCTCACACATATCGTTTACTTGTCTTCCAGGCTAATGGCTCATCACATTAACCCCTGCTACACAGCTGCAGAGGAACAGGAAATCCACCACAGCCTGGTACAGCACTATACCCTGCTGTTTTCAAGGGCCAGCCAGCACCAGCAGGAGAGTACTGCACTGTGGCAAGAACTTGTTCGTCAGGTAAATGACAAAGGCATGCATAACCAGACATATGAGCAGGTACGCCATCACTGCAGTGATTTAATCAGACATGTCTGGCGGCGTGCGTCTGATATCCACAGACAACAGCTTGCCACAGGTGGTGGGGTGGCCATACACCCCCCTCACCAGAGTGGAGGAACTGCTGCTAAGTGTGGTGGCCCCTGGCCTACAGCAACAACATCACACATGTGTCATCATGGAGGCCGGAGCCACCCAGCATACTGACATGGAGCATGCAGGTAACATGCCCTAACTGCAGACTACTGTTACCTGTATTGTTAGATTATGCATGTGTGAGATGCGTACTGTGTTTAGCAGTTGTTTTGACTATTGTGTGCAGTACTGATAATTTGAATAGTATCTGTACACTTATGCCTGTTGTTCTACTGTAGTTTAGCACACTCACAGTAGCAATGCCACAGGTGTGGCCACTGACAAACTGTGTCATATTCTTGCAGGTCCCTCTGGTGTGACAGCAGGGCAGACGTTACATGCTGGTGAGTGTGTTAACACTTTAAACTTAGTATTGAACTGTGCATGTCATAGGTGAGGTGTAGGCCATGTACACATAACACACCTACGCATAATGCATGCTGTGCATGTTTTCTGTGAGACGTGAAACATCTCAGTAATGTCAGTAGCTGCCTCATTCACATGCAGTGCACAGAGCATCAGACACAAATGTGGCAACACTGTACTGCACATTGGATAGGCATAGTTGACACACGTGTCCACAACATAACACGTTTGTCATACGCAATACACCTCAACATGCTACACATAGTGTAACTGGACACCCGCTGGCAGGTCACACTTCAGTATCCCACATGTCATCCACACACCACACATACCATACCTGAGGGGTAGGGGCCTAGCATGGGGCAGTGCAACACTCCTCAACACATAACACAGTCATGTTAGGCAATGCTCCCTATTGGACACCTCACACACCCTTGTGCAACGTGGCTGTGTAATTTTGAACATAGCCACAGCACTGCGGTTCAGGTACAGATTGCTAGGTGGTGGTCTAGTACATTCTAGTGGCCTTAAGTGAACATATGATGCATGATGATGATGGCTAATGGTACTACACTCCATAATATTACAATGGCCATGTCCAGGATTGGTATCCCATCATGTATACATGCACCACCCATCCCGTGTGTGTACATAGCATGCATGTGCTATACCTGTGTCCACAATTATCTGCTACAGACACAGACACTGCAATCAGACATGGAAATCCATGTGACGCACAGATAACACATGCAGCCATGGTATGTATACCTGTGTGTGATGGTGCACAGGACATTGCAGAGCTTATAATACTTGCACAGAAATGTCATATCCTTGTACACATTGTGTTCCAGGGTGTAGGCAATCACTGAACATGTACACACATGCACCACAGCCATGTACACTGTCAGCAACTATGACTGTCTACACTCACACTGCATGGACTTGAGCAACACTTATTCTAAATGCTGACACGTGTGCGTGACTGTTTCCTTGTGATACTGTCACCCACCTTCAACCAGTATTGAGTATGATTTGGATTTCTGTTGTGTGTGTGTATCTGCTGTAGTGAGGAGTGTGCATGTGTTCCT
This sequence comes from Protopterus annectens, assembly GCF_019279795.1. Taxonomy (NCBI): domain Eukaryota; kingdom Metazoa; phylum Chordata; order Ceratodontiformes; family Protopteridae; genus Protopterus; species Protopterus annectens. The sequence continues at coordinate 1,222,770,787 of NC_056746.1, read as the reverse complement.
TTGTGCATGTGTTCCTGTGTGCATGTGTTCCTGTGTGCATGTGTGCATGTGTGCATGTGTTCATGTGTGCATGTGTTCATGTGCGCATGTTTTCATGTGTGCATGTGTGCATGTGTGCATGTGTTCATGTGTGCATGTGTGCATGTGCAGACGGTAACGTGTGTTTCCTGTCTTCCTCTCACAGGTGCTGAGGTAGGGCTTGGCGAAAGCAGCAGGCAACCTGAAGTCACTGCCACAGATGGTGATGATGAAACATGTATTTTGTCACAGGAAGATTTGACAGGGTCTGTCGTTGGTCCACCAATCGATAGTATACAGCGTTCAACCCCATCTATGTGCACACTCATACTGCCATTACATCCCTCACCACCAATGGCCATAGGGGAGGGACAGCATATAGTTGGCATTGACCAGGAGAGTGTGGTACCCATGGCACATGCATCCCCTCACAGCAGCCATAACCATAGACCCACAATGGTACCATATAGGCGGAGGTCCAGGGGTTCTCAGGGGAGCATCACTGGACATATTGCCCCTGGCAGGCGTGCCTTCACAAGTCTTACGATGACCACTATGTTCCGGGCTGTAATTCAGGCTCAGGCACGTATGGAATGGTACACCAAGCAGGGACTTAGGGCACAGAAAGCACATAACACTGCTATCAATGACAGCATCCGTGACCTTCCCAGTGCCATCCGGACATACACCGAGGTCATTGATAGATGTTGGGTGGAGACAATAGATGCCCTCCACAACATGTCTTCCTCAAGCCAGGACTGTGCGGGACAGTTGCGATGTCGACGTGGATGCATGCCAGCAACAGCAACAGCTGGCAGTGGTCACAGACAGCCCACAGCTCACAGCCGTTCCCATAGTGGCAGTACTACCCCCAGCAATGCTGTGGCTGACCTGTCTATTGTCCGTCCCAGTAGACCATGTGCATGTGGCTCTGGCCAGTCCCAGCAGGGACATGGGTCCAGTCATCATACCTCTGCCTCTGATGACACTACCCAGTTAGGATTGGTACCCGATACTGTCCGTAGCACCCCTTCCAGGCACAGGTACTGTGTCCATGGCCGGAGACAGTGACCTGTACAGCCAAGCAGGTACAGTCTGTGGCTGTCCCACAAACCACCGTATATGGCAGCCACATGGTGGAGCTGTGTGCATGCAGACACACACACATTAAGCAAACAACTAGGGCTCACACATACACACACACATCACATCAACATTGGCCCATGCTGTACTGTTGTACCACACACACACACACACACACACACACACACACACACACACACACACACACACACACACACACACACACACGCACACACACATGTCGATTGGATGGGTCGTCAGCCTCTGGCAAACAACAAAATGCCCTGTGCATATGATGATACCTGTGCCACCTCCTGTCATCTGATTATCGACGGAGGGGCAGGCTAACATGGTGCTGATGCACAGGGTGACACTATAGCAGTGTAGCAATAATAGAGAGTTGTCAACATGGAAGTCTAACTACATCCTTGTAGGTATATCTGAGCAGACATTATGCATCAAAGTTCTGTTTGTCAATGTAGCATTGTTTACAACACTGTTAGGTCTGATTATGTATTATCCACCCATGTGCCACTTGGCTGATGTGTGATGTGTTGCCAGCATGTGTTAGCGAGTGGACAGTACATGTGTGATGTGTGCAGTACAGATTAGCAAGTGTACATCTGTGAACATGGTGGGTGCGCACTGTCTGGATGTACGTGCATAGTGGACACATGGGACGTGTGGCATACCCTGTCGTACACATTATTAACATCCCATTGCATCTATCAATGGCCAGAATGCATTCTACTACAGTTATGTACTAACATGGGTAGACGTGTGTATGACATGGGTTGACACTATGCTGCGGGTGATACCATTAATATCAGTCAATGATTTGCAGTCTGGTAGTATACACAACCTCAACAGTATGACTATAAGCAATCATTGGATGATGTCCTGACAATTGACACACAGTAGTGGGGAACCCAGTATCAATTGGATCCTTCCGGTGCTGCACTATAACACTAACCAGTGGTGATGACCACCACCCATTACTGTGACCACACCTGTGTGTCATATAGCCCCCTTAGGTACATGCAGATACACTAGGGATGTGTCCATCCAACTCTGGGAATGCATGGAATGGCATACAATGCATTCCCTGGATGGGACGCATATCCTACACAAGGGTATCATACAGACAAATACCTGTTGTGTGATACGTGCTGTATAGCAGTAAGCCAACTATGGCATAGTCATCCTCATGTACTATACATAGTATCCCATCAGTACCACACCGGTGGTGGCCCTCAACATGTATGTTGGGTACCATTGTGTACATACAGACCCATGTTATGTCATGCGTCCCTTCGTATCCACATATTCATAGGTATTGTGAAGTCCTAAGGTGTATCACAGACATTAGAGGCCTGAATGCATATCCACAAGCCAGTCGTACACCTATAAAAACTGTCCATTCTTGGCAGACTTTGTTGTGTATGACCATGTCTGACATATACCCCAGCCATTTACCCTCACTCACACTACTCTTAAGTAACTGTCATGGGTGTGTGTGCCACAGATGACCTTGGTCACAGAACATGACAGTGGATGGCCATGTCACATACATACATATGTGACCTACAATCTGAGTAGCAGTGGCACAACCTGTCAATGGAAACAAATGTATTCATGTAGTATGCAGGCTTCACACCTATGTACTGATTGAGGGGACATGTACACATATATATTTGCCACGCAGATACCTGATGTCTGCAATGCACTTACTGTTGTCATCATACTATGTCATAACATAGTAAAAGCAAAACCCACACCGTGTTGACCAACAGTGACACACACACAGTCAGCATTTGCAGGATTAAACCCCCTACCTAACAATGCTATGATACTAGAGAGTGACGCATTAACATGGTGCGCTATTTGCTTTACTGGCTGGGTTACCTTCTCCTGCTGTATTTGTAAGGATGGTGACATCATCAGACTTTCCAAAGAGGAATGTACCTCCTTTACTGGGTTTTCCCAGTCTCCAAAAAGGAACACTTTTCAAAGGAAACTGCACACATACACACTTGGCAGGATTCAAACCCCTACCTACCTATGTTACGATACTGGAAAGAGACACATTAACATGGCGCGCTATTTGCTTTACTGACTGGTTTCTCTTCTCCTGCTGTATTTCTAGGATGGTGACATCATCAGTCTTTCCAAAGAGGAATGTATATCTTCTAGTGTGTTTTCCCAGTCTCCAAAAAGGGCACTCCTTTCAAAGGAAATTGCACACATACACACACCCCACACACACACACAGTCAGTGTTTGCAGGATTCAACCCCCTACCTTACTAGATTATGATACTAGAGAGAGAGAGACACATTAGCACGGCGCACTATTTTCTTTACTGGGTGGTTTCCCTTCTCTGTCTATATTTCTAGGGTGGTTACATCATCAGTCATTCCAAAAAGGAATGTACATCTTTAGTGTGTTTTCCCAGTCTTCAAAAAGGGCACTCCTTTCAAAGCCAATTGCACACACCCCCCACACACAGTCAGCATTTGCAGGATTCAAACCCATACCTAACTAGGTTATGATACTACAGAAATGCATTAGCGCAGCGCACTATTTGCTTTACTGGGTGGTTTCTCTTCTCTGTCTGCATTTCTAGGGTGGTGACATCATCAATCATTCCAAAGAGGAATGTACATCTTTAGTGTGTTTTCCCAGTCTTCAAAAAGGCCACTCCATTCAAGGAGAATTCCACACACATACACAGTCAGCATTTGCATGATTCAAACCCCTATCTAACTAGGTTATGATACTAGAGAGAGAGAGACGCATTAGCACAGCGCGCAATTTGCTTTACTGGGTGGTTTCCCTTCTCTGTCTGTATTTCTAGGATTTCTAGGGTGGTGACATCATCCATCAGTCATTCCGAAGAGGAATGTACATCTTTAGTGTGTTTTCCCAGTCTTCAAAAAGGCCACTCCTTTCAAAGACAATTACACACATACACACAGTCAGCGTTTGCAGGATTCAAACCCCTACCTAACTAGGCTATGATACTAGAGAGAGACGTATAAGTGCAGTGCGCTATTTGCTTTACTGGGTGGTTTCCCTTCTCTGTCTGTATTTCTAGAGTGGCGACATCATCAGTCATTCTAATGAGGAATGTACATCTTTAGTGTGTTTTCCCAGTCTTCAAAAAGGTCACTTCGTTCAAGGAGAATTGCACACACATGCACCCCCCACACACAGACACAGTCAGTATTTGCAGGATTCAAACCCCTACTTAACTAGGTTATGATACTAGAGAGAGAGACGCATTAGCGCAGCACGCTACTTGTTTGACTGGGTGGTTTCCCTTCTCTGTCTGTATTTCTAGGATTTCTAGGGTGGTGACATCCTCAGTCACTCCGAAGAGGAATGTACATCTTTAGTGTGTTTTCCCAGTCTTCAAAAAGGCCACTCCTTTCAAAGACAATTGCACACATACACACACAGACTGCAGGATTCAAACCCCTACCTAACTAGGTTATGATACTAGAGAGAGACGCATTAGCGCAGCACACTATTTGTTTGACTGGGTGGTTTCCCTTCTCTGTCTGTATTTCTAGGGTGGTGACATCATCAGTCATTCCAAAGAGGAATGTACATCTTTAGTGTGTTTTCCCAGTCTTCAAAAAGGCCACTCCTTTCAAGGAGAATTGCACACACCTACACAGTCAGCATTTGCAGGATTCAAGCCCCTACCTAACTAGGTTATGATACTAGAGAGAGATGCATTAGCACAGCGCATTATTTGCTTTATTGGGTGGTTTCTCTTCTCTGTCTGTATTTATAGGGTGGTGACATCATCAGTCATTGCAAAGAGGAATGTACATCTTTAGTGTGTTTTCCCAGTCTTCAAAAAGGCCACTCCTTTCAAGGTGAATTGCACACATATACACCATTTGCAGGATTCAAATCTCTACCTAACTAGGTTATGATACTAGAGAAAAACGCATTAGCGCAGCGCGCTATTTGCTTTATTAGGTGGTCTTCCTTCTCTGTCTGTATTTCTAGGGTGGTGACATCATCAGACTGGACATGGTAATGTGTGTACACTTTGTTTTATGCCATTCCAGCAATGGTCCATGTGGGTCGTCAGGTGTCAACAGCTGGAACAGAAACTCATAATCCTTACCTTGTGTAATCTATCTGTGGACACGTCGACATTCCTTCATATGTCAACACATATTTATGCATAGCTTGTTGGTTTTGTGGGTACTACATGTGTCTGGGATGTTGATAAAGGGCTATTCAAAGTGTATGTGAGACATGTGTAGCTGTGTTCAGTGATGTGTATCCTGTGTGGCTGCATTGCAAACAGTCTAGCATGTTTGGGAACCATGATCTGCACATGAACATACCACGGTTAGTAGAGTTGTGTGTATGCCAGCTTCCAATAGCTCGGTTTATGACTTCAACCATGATGGACTCCATGGCCTTGCAGATCATACTTCATAGGCATACTGGACTGTACTTCCCATGGTGTGTTGTGCACCAACACTTGTGTGGAGTGCCATATGTTGCTGTAACACATTCAAAGGTTCCACATCCTGTGTAGGCGGGGAGGTTCAGCTGACTGTTCAGGTGCAGGATCTGTTTGTTCTGTAGTTTATGCATGACACACATTGGGAATCAATGTAGTCCATTTGATGCCATGCTTTTAGCATTGGGGGTAGCTGTTCATCCATTCTACATGTGATATCTCCTGGTATGATGATATGGACTATCGTCGGTGGGAGGTGGGTATGTATATATGGGCCTGTCTGTCAGGATGTCGGCATTGTCAGTCAGGTACAGTTGGCCCTGACTCATGACATATATGTGTGTACATTGCTATATATGACATAGCTGTCGGAGGTGTCATGATTCAGTCTGGACTCCTTCTCAGCTACTCTTTACAGAACACCAACAAACCTGTGCACTAATCCCTGTTATACTCCTATACACACTTAACATCCTACTGATCCTTTGTCATCTGGCTTCAGAGTATGTCATGATGCTATCCTGGCATGTCCAGGGGTCGGCTTTGTGTGCACTCTCCAGTCCAGTTGGTGAATATTGTGATGTTGACACAATGTCACATCTGCCTCATGTACACAGACAACACTCTCCTCCTCACAACAAACCCAGATATATGTGTGAGATGCACCTATAGAGACATACGGGGTGCTGAACTCTCTCGACCCATGACTGGCATAGTCTATCAGATGGTGAGGATAACCACACACACCACATATCAGTCTCACATATCCTCTGACGACAGCACTCAAACCACATTATTACACATACACATACTCAGATGTTGTAAATGAAGTCTGCCTAAGCAGCAGAGACCTCCACAGCAGGCACACACACAACTGCTACCCCACTTCAATACCCACATTTCACATAGTTCACAATGTCAGTGTGCCACACAGTCACTTGCCTTCGGGCTAAACAACACACATAATACACTTGTGATAGGTGACACTTATTGTCAGACACACTGACGTACCACTCACCAGCCCATACAAGGGAATAGTCCCTTTGTGCTGTCTGTCATGTGCCAGGATCTGCCACATAACACATGCAGTAAAGGTCACTACAAAGCAAGTACAGGACTGGCACCATCATTGTCCATGCTGGTGCGTAAAACCTCAGACGTTACTCCCTAGACCACATGACATGGTACATGGAGGAACAGTGTCATCATGTACCCCAGGCCAATATGACAATGACCTTGTCTAGCATCTTACACCCACCAAGTATGATGTCACAGTATACAGACAAACATATCATGTTTAACACTTGGCTAACAGATTGGTGTCATTCATAGGGGATACAGTGTCTGTCAGCCTGTGGTGACATGCTCAACATACCACGTAGCTTCACTATGGAAAGCTTGCACCTGTCACCCTTGGACCTTTGAATGCTGGCTAAGGCTCTTGCTACCACCATAGTGCATTTGTTGAGCAGGGCTCAAAAGGCAAACCCACCTATATAGACATTACAGGTTAAATAACACTAAGGGTAATGCTGCTCAAAACCAGATGGTTTACCCTCATATTGCGGCCACTCAGGACTCCCCTCAGTATGGGGGATAGCAATATATGTGCACTAACAGACGCCTAGTTCAGTGTCACATATACACATCAGCACTACCAGGTTATGTTTCATACCATGCTTTCTGACCACAGGACTTGGAACGGACAACACAACTAGGGGGTATATCCATATACATTACAGATACACACACCTCCGGGTTAGTGGCACTGCACTAAGCATCACCGACCATACATATACAACTACCATTGTGCGAAACTGCCTTTCAGTTTGTTGCCTACTACAGACCACCCTCCCATACTCAGGAACCACACTTGGCTTTCCTGGGAACAGTGGAAGATATGATGGTCTCCACAAACTCCATTATATTGGGTGACATCAGATACACAAATATTGACTGGGGATACTACTCAAGCCGCAACAACCTCACCCTACACTCGCTACAATTTGTAAATTCATATGCTATGACACAACCAGTCACCACAGCTACAAGGAGGAATACATATTGGACCTGATCATCACCAACATGGGGACTCTATGTTCGACACCAGCAATATACCCCTCATTGGTAAGGTCGGAACATACATCTATCTCACTGGACACACATATACACTCCACACACCCATCCTGGGTAATCTTGGTGAACTTCTGATGAGCCAGCATCTCACTTCACCAAAGCAAGGTGGTATCCTTCAGAGACCCTGAGACAGTGTCAAATACAGCTCCGACTGCTGAATCCTTTACATACACATTCTATGGACTCCTAGTGGACTGCATGGATTGTGCTACCCCAAATAACAACAAGACTCACTCCTCCAATGGCAGGGGACCTGTCTGTTTGACACCAGCCATTAATAAGCTGTACAATGTCAGGATGAAGCTACTACATGATAGAGCACAATCCCAGACTGGGAAAGCACCTGTGATCTGTACTAGCAGACAGCTCTGACCACTCATGTACTTATCTAAGGTCTTCTTCTCACGGACAATTGCACCAGACACGTAGGACTATCACAAGGCCTTTGTCAGTTATGTCAGGAATCTGGGTGGACACTCACTGATATGCTGTGAGTTACTGCATACTGACTACACTTACCCTGAACCCACTGGCATAGCCAACATCCTGGCAAACAGGTTCAGTGCAGATGTCTCCCCCCATCCCCCCTAGGGAGCAACTATCCATCCCAACAGAGTGTAACCTCCCTGACACCACACAGTAACAGGTGAGTGCTGCCCTCCCCAAAGCATACATTACAGCATCAATAGGACCAGTTGGTGTCCCAGCCTGCATCTTACAAGAGCTTCATGACAGACGTAACCCTCACATTACATCACTGTGCAATATCGGAGTTACTACAGGATATGTACCCACGGAATGGCGTACAGTGACAGTGGTCCCACTCCACATAGTTGGTGCCAGAACGGACCACAGACAATATTGCCCTATAAGCCTGACTATCCTGTTATGCAAAGCTATGGAGCGTATTGTCATGGGACTCTTAAACATAGACATCAGGAACCTACAGACACTGTGTCCTACACATTTCAGCGTTGTTGTGGGCAGATCTTGCCTCTTGAACATGTTTGTATTCTTTAGACGGTTAACAGGTCCATCGACATAGGGTCAGTTGTACACGCAGCCTACCTGAAGCTTGCTAAACCCTTCCACACAATAACCCACTGGGCCAATATGCATAGGCTCACCAGTATCGATATGGACACATATCTCACATAATCGATTGCTACCTGGATCAGGGATAGCACCGACATGGTCAGAATTGCAGGTGCCATGTCTGACTATACACCAGTTACACATGGCATCCCACACGGCTCGGTCCTGGGACCTCTCTTGTTCAGTATATATTTGTCTGACATACAGGCTACCACAGGGGGAATATGGCTGACCTTGTTCGCACTTGACTGCAAACTGGGTGCCACAATCACCTCTCCAGCTGCTACATGTATACTCCAAAAGGGTCTCACAGAGATGAATGACTGGTGCCTGAGCCATGGCCTACAGCTAAATGCCATTAGTTGCATAGTCATCCCCTTTGGGAATAACTACATGCCCACACATTAACACATAGGTAGTACTCCATTACATATGGTAGGTGTTGTTAGGTGATTGGGGACATGACTTATTTGTACTGTCGCCTTTGACATTCACATTGCCACAGTGGTTGGACAGACCTTCTATATAAGCAACCTTATCCCATATGGTTTCACATCTAGATCGAGTGATGTCATTGTGCCCCCATACTAATAACAACCGTGCTTAGTTACAATGCCACCCTTGGGGTGTACCTTACCTAACACCTGCAGCAACTGTACTGGCCACAGATACCCAAGCAACAGCCACCCCTCAACAATACCCACAAATCACATATCTCATAAGATCACTGTGCCTCACAGTCACAGCCCTTAAGGCCAAACAACACACCAAGTACTCTTGTTATAGGGGACTCTATTGTCTGGCACACTGATGTCCCGCTCAACTGACTGAACAAGGAGAAGGTCACTGTAAGCTGCCTGTCAGGTGCCAGGATCCACCACATAATGCAAGCACTCAGGTCACTCCAAAGCAAGTGCAAGTATGACTCCGTCATTGTCCATGCAGGTGTGAATGATATGAGATGTACCTCCCTGGACTACAAGAAAAGAGACATAGAGGAGCTCTCTGATCATGTAGCCCAGGCTGGTATGACCCTGACCTTGAGTAGCATCTTGCCCTCACCAAGAATGATGCCAGAGTATAAAGACAAAATGATCAGTTTCAACAATTGTCTAAAGTATTGGTGTCATTCAATGGGTATCCAGTGTCTGTCAGCCTGGGATGACATGCCCGACAAGCCACATTGCTTCGCTAGGGACGGCTTGCACCTGTCACCCTTAGGCTTTCGTATACTGGCCATGCCTCTTGCCACCCCCATAGTGCATTTTTTAGGTGAGGCTCAAAGGACAAACCCACCTCCATAGACAACCCAAGGATACAAAATCTAAAGTTAATGCTACTCAGTGCCAGAAGTCTAAACCTCAAGATGCACGCACTCGAGGCTCTCCTCAGTATGCAGAATATCGATGTCTGTGTAGTAACAGAAACCTGGTTCAAGGCTCCTGAGAGGACCCCAGCACTACCAGGTTATAACTCATACCATGCATTTCAGACACAAAACTCGGACCAAAGCACAAAAGTAGGGGTAGTATCTATATTCATCAAAGATACCTACACCTCCAGGTTAGTGGCACTGCATGAAGCATCAGAAACCATCCATGTGCAACTAACAGCAGGCAAAACTGTCTTTCAGTTCGTAGCCTGCTACAGAACACCCTCCCTATTACAGGAACCTCACTTGGCATTCCTGAGAACACTGGAGAATATCAAGGTCTCTTCTAAAAGTATGTTATTGGGTGACTTCAGCTACCCAAACATTGACTGCGACAACTACTCATGCCCAAACACACTCGCCCTACAGTACCTTGAAGTTTTAAACTGTAATGCAATGGAACAACTGGTCACCACTCCCACAACAGGGAACAACATATTGGAACTGGTCATCACCAACATGGGGACTCTATGTTCCACACCAGAGGTAAACCCCTCATTGGTAAGATCAGACCATTAACAAATTTCCATGGACATCCATATCCCGTCCCCACCCCCAGCCAAGGAAATCACTGTAAAGAATTTCTCAAAAGCCAACTTTGCACTTCTCAAGACTGAGGTGGAATCCTTCAAAGCCCACGGCCCAGAGGATAATACAGGCCAATCCACAGAATCCTTTACAAATGCATTCTATGAGCATCTGCAGGAATGCATGGATCATGCTATCCCAAATAAAACGAAGACTCACTCCTCCAAAAACAGGAGACCTGTTTGGTGGACCACGGCCATAAATAAGCTATACAACAGAAGGAGGAAGCTACTACATGACAGAGCAAAATCCCAAAAATGGAAGGCATCTCTGATCAGTATTAGCAAGAAACATCGATACCTCATAAAATCATCAAAGGCCAGCTTCGGAAGGGAAATTGGCCTAGACACTAAAGATAATCACAAGCCCTTCTTTAGTCATGTCCATAATATGGGTGGAAACTCCCAGATATGCTCTGAATTGTTGCATAACGGTACAAAATATACCAAACCAACAGACATAGCCAACATCCTGGCAGACAGATTCAGCACAAACCTCCCCCCCTTCACCCCCAGAGGAACAAATGCCTATCCAAACTGAATGTAACCTCCCTGACATCACAGTTGCACATGTGAAAGCTGCCCTCTCCAAAGCAAAAAACACAGCAGCTATGGGACTGGACGGTGTCCCAGGCTGTGTCTTACACAAGCTCCAAGAAGAACTGAACCCTCACATTAAGTCACTGTTCAAACTTAGCCTTACTACAGGATATGTACCCAAATAATCACGTACAGCTACAGTGGTTCCACTCCACAGAGGTGGTGCCACAACGGACCCTGGGAACTATCGCCCCATAAGCCTGACTAGTCTGGTCTGTAAAGCTATGGAGCATATTATCATGGAACTCATAAACAAAGTCATTGGGAGCCTCCAGACACTGGACCCTACCCAATTCGGCTTTGTTAAGGGCAGATCTTGTCTCTTAAACCTAGTTGATTTCTTTGAAACAGTTACCAAAGCTATAGATGAGGGCAAGGTAGTCCACACAGCCTACCTAGACCTCGCAAAAGCCTTTGACACAATACCCCACTTGGGCATCATAAATAAGCTTACCAGCTTAAATATCAACCCCTATATCACAAGATGGGTTGCAAACTGGCTCACTGATAGAACCCACATGGTCAGAATCACAGGTGCCATGTCCGAATCCAAACCAGTTACAAGTGGCATCCCACAGGGCTCAGTTCTGGGACCTATCTTGTTCGGTATATACTTCTCTGAGGTTCAGGCTAACATGGGGGGATTATGGCTGACAAAGTTCACAGATGACTGCAAACTAGGGGCCATATTCGACTCTCCAGCTGACACAAGCATCCTCCAGAAGGGTCTCACAGAGATGGATGTTTGGTGCCAGGGCCACAGGCTCGAGCTACATGCTAAAAAGTGCATAGTCATCCCCTTTGGGAAAAACAAGGTGCACACAAATTACCACATAGGTGGTAATCCATTAAGTACAGAAGTAGTAATTTGAGATTTGTGGACCAATGTAGATAGTAATCTCTCTTTTGATAATCACATTGCCAAAGTGGTTACAAAGACCTTCTATATATGCCACCTTATCACAAAAGGGTTCGCATCTAGATCAAGAGAGGTCATTGTGCCCCTCTACTCATCACTCATCAGCCCTATACTTGAATACAATGGCCCTTTTGGGATGTACCTTACCCGACACCTGCAGCAACTGGAGAGACCCAAAAGTACCTCTCCAAGAGGATCATGGGCTACAAACAGATGTCGTATGCAGCTCAACTAAAGAAACTCCAGCTCTACTCAGTTGCTTACCACCTACTCAGTGGCGATCTATGCCTGACATACAAAGCCATGTCAAATCCAGAATTAATGGACATGCTCCACCTCAAATATCCAAGTCCCTTAGACATACACGCTCCAGGGACTTAAACCTCAGCACAAGAATTAAAAGGACATGCTGGAGGGAGAGATTAATTTCCCAGAGGCGCCCCTCACTCTGAAATAGAATCCCAATTCATATTAGACATAGCCCCTCGCTGACCCTCTTCAAGCCAATTCTGGACACGTGGATGGGAAATCACAAATTCACCCCTGGGATCTCTTCTGTGTCCCTGCTAGACAGAGGCACAGCAAATTAATCTTAAAGGTTACCTTCTGTGACCTAATTTACAGAGGCACAGTAGACTAATCTAATAGGGAGATGGAAGCCAAATACACTCTGGCTAGGCTTATAAATGCCCTAGGGCAGATAGCCTGGTATCTACCTATGAACCTATGAAACTATAAGTTCTGCACCAAGCAGATGTAGGGACTCACACAGATGACCTGCACAGTTCAGATGCAGTAACTCCAGCTCTACTCAGTGGCTTACCACCTACTCAGATATGATGTGTGCCTGTCGTTTGCAGTAATACCCAACCCAGAATTAATGGACATGCTCCACCTCAGGATATCCAACTCCCTTGTAGCTACACACTCCAGGGTCATATACCTCAGCACAGATGTTAATAGGACATGCTGGAGGGACAGATTCTTATCCCAGGGCTACCACTCACTCCAGATTGTGATCACAGTTTCACATAGGCAGAGACACCCACTAACCAGCTACAGGGGACATTTTGATGGCTGTATGGGTGATCGTATGTTTACCCATGGGATATCTTCTGTGTCCCTGCTAGACAGAGGCACACTAGCCTAAACGTAAATGGGCTATCTTGTGTGACCTACTATTCACTGGCACAGTGTAGTAATCTGACAGGGCTGCAAAAGCCAAACACACTATGGCTAGGCTTGTACATACCCTAGGGCAGATAGCCTAGTATTGACCTCTGAACCTATGCTTGTGCTCGGGATGCACAATATTTATTGCTGATACTGTTTGCAGGTCTTTATTGTCTTTGCTTTCCCAGTTTCTATAAACAACTTAGGTATCTGCGGAACATGTTTGATCATGACAGGGTTCCACTATACTATATAAGTGTCTGTTGTCATGTAACTGTGTGCACAGGGCAGATTGCTGGATAGTGAGAGGTTCCTGGGTTAACACATGCAACTGCCAGATATGTGTGGCCCACTGCTGTAGTCAGACATGGCCAAAGTGTGTGAGCATGCCCAGTTCAGGCTTTCCGTGTTTTGTTGCCTGACATATGTCTCATTTATTCAAGTGTGTGAGCATGCCCAGTGTGACCTTTCAGTATGTTGCGATCTGAAGACCACTACATTTGTGGATGTGTGTGAACATGACCAATATTAACATTTATACTGTGTGTGTTGGAAGTCAAGTTCTGTTCTAACTTCAGGACTCACCTTTGTGTCATAACTCAACAGGGATTATGCTGTGCCTGCAGGGTTTCCATGAGATACTTTGCATAGACTTATCAACATTCCTTCATACTGGCTAAGCAGTGCACTGCTGTCATGGTTTAGTGGTTCAGTACTTAAACTATGGTGCACAGTATCCTGGGTTTCAGGCCCATAATTGCTTTATATTTCCATACTGAGCAGACCAGACTGCTTAAGGGCCAGTTAAGCAAATATAAGCATGTTTGCTTTTGTTATGCTATGCCCTACTTAGACCAGGCTTGTCCGACATTGCTGTATATTCACCAACTTTGCTGGACACTGCCCAATATTACTCAACATTGACCACAGTTGTACTAGTTGGTGTGTGTGATTCTGTTTGCATATACTACATGGTGGTAAATGCTGTTTAGCACTACCTTAAATTGCTTGACACATGGCAATCATGCCTCAGGTGGTGCTGCAGGGCTGCCTATATCAGATGCACATACTACACTCCCTGTACATGTTTGAAGCAGGTAGTGTCAACTTAGGCATCCCTTTTACTATATGTGCAGGTCAGAGAGAGGTATCATTTCCAGGGTTCCTACTGAGCCAGTGTATGTGCTATGCGTTGCCTCTTTGCCAAGGCCAAAGCATACTGGGCACACCTCCTTCTGCCTACTGGGGCAGGCTCAGGTTGTTCCTCCTCTGAGTCACGCTCTGCCTGTGATGACCTTGGCAATGGTGGGGGGCTGTTTGGGCTAGGTCTATGCTGGTCCTGCTGCAGCTGTTTTCACAGGATCATGTTATGTAGCATAGCACATACCATGACAATTTGGGAACATGTAGTTGGTGAGTACTGCAAGGCTCCACCAGATGTGTCCAGGCACCGGAACCGTGACTTGAGCAGCCCAAACACACGCTCGATTACATTTTGTGTTTGTGCGTGTGCCTCATTATGGCGTTCCTGTTCAGGGGTGTGTGCATTTCTGATGGGTGTCATCATCCACGGCTCCAGTGCATAGCCAGCATCCCCCACTAGGTGACCATGTGGGATGTCCCCATTGGCAAATGTCTGGTACAGCTGCATCAAATGCCAGATATGGGAATCATGGTAGCTTCCAGGGCAGCCAGCACACACATTCTGTATTATGCCCTGGGCATCACACATGACCTGGCAATTGATGGAGGGGAAGCCCTTGCAGTTGAAGTAGACCCTACCGCACTCACCGGCTGGTGCTTTGATGCGTATGTGCGTGCAGTCTATTGCACCCACTACCTCAGGGTATTCCGCTATTTGCTGGAAGAGATGCATATTGCTAGCCAATACCTCACAGGAATTGGGGAAATATGCATGATCACCGACATATGCTGACATGGCATCCAGGAACTGGTGCAGTACCCTGGATGCCGATGCCTGTGATATCCCCATCATATTACCAGTTGGTCTCTGGATGGTACCTGTTGCTAGTATTCATAGGCCAACACATACCTTGGTTTCCACTGGAATGGGTTCTCCTCTGTTGGTTCTGTTTGTGAGGCGTGGCCTGCACAGCTCAACAATTTGCTGCAGGAGGTCTCTGTCCACTCTATAGCACTCCACTATCTCCAGCTCATGTAGCCTCTGGTAGGTTACCCTGGGCCTGTACACTCTTCCCTGTCTCCGCACTGGGTGTTGATCAGCAGCATTACCATTGTCACCACCCTCAGCATATTGCATATGTCACCTTATGACAGCAATGGCAGCCCCTAACATTTTTTTGTCTCAGTACAGCTTTTTCAGTATTCACTTCTCTTAGCTGACTGCAGTGTTGCAGTGTCTGTGAGGAATACATGGTGAAAAGTTGTTTGCAGAGTTTTAAGTGCTGGGCTGGGCTGGTTTACTGCCTGTGTAATTGCCTGATTTTGATTATTTCCACCTGCTAGCTCTGCTGACTCTCCCTGGTTAACTTCCTACTGTTTGTTGTGCTTCCTTTTCCCTTTCTATTTCCTCGGGGGGACAGCGCCATGCACACTAGCGCAGACGCATGCACACATGCTAACACACGCACACAGGCTTAGACAGAGTTACACTAGTTAATTCCTGCCTAAACACGCGCACATGAGCGTAAAGGCACTTACAAGACTTTAAACTGCCCTATACATGCTTTAAATGTGCGCACACAGGTGCAAATATGCTAACACAGATTTAGACAATATTACACATGCTAACTTCTGCTTACACGCACACACACTGTCTTACTCGGGTTTATAGGCATGCACAAGTGCGCATACACTTTGCATGCATTTTTACAAGAAACTTTGATGATACCCACAGTGTGCACCTTCTATTTCTTGACTTTAGCTATGATATCTACTGACACACCTCTTCCAGTGATGAGCAACTGACAGCTAACACATGCCACTCTGCTCCAATGAGATTAGCTACTGTCATACATACATACCCCCCCTCATGATGTCACCTATATCCTACTCTGTTACTCCCCTTATCCTAGTCTTGCACTCCACTGACTGTGCTCATTTGCTATGTAGACGTGCGATTCACTATCCTTACTCTCATTTGCATAGGATTGCCTAGTAATGCTTGGTTACATCTCTTGGACTGAGTTCCCCCCCTTAGCAGCCCCTACTCGGTAGCCATGTTGTCTTCAGCCTGACATTCACTTGCATTGTATATTATGATATCTTATAAAATGCCTATTTGTGGCTTTTATTTTCTTATTTTATGATTTATATAGCGCACCCCATTTGCTCGGTGCTGCGCTAAGCTTAAACCTCGCCGATCAAGGAAAAAAAAATTTATATTTATTTTTTGCATCGGTGAAATTTGCCAATGGCCGTATATTTGGCCATTGGCATGCTTCCTCAACCATATGCAACCTTTATTTGGAGCTGTCACAGCTCCATTGTGCTATTTGCAGAACGGTACTACATTTCTGCACATAACACGGCTCCTACTCGGACAGGTTTGTGCTTCCTGGATTGCAAATTTACCTCATTAGCATGCCTTTCGGCTGCAAATGAGGTGATTTACATATCCAAGCCCTGTCCGTGTAGGAGCAGTTTAAGGGGCTGTTTGCAATGCTGTTCCTGGATCGCTCGTCGGACATGTTGGCTGCATGGAGTCTTACTCTACTGTTAGACTCCGTGCAAGCCTTCATGAATCCGGCCCAGAATGTTTTGGAGTCACAGCTCTGGGCTGGATTCATGAATGCTTGTACTTACTGCTGCTATTGTGCGTGTGCTGTTTGGTCTACATTAAATAGATTTGCCCTTTGTGAACTCTGAAAACACAGGTAAATGGACAATATGCTTATTAAGCTATAAGTAGTTGAATTACAAGCTAATTAAGCAATGCAACAAAGTAGAGATATTCAGAAATGTATGAAGAGATCCTGTACACCCACTCTTACCTTTTGCTCTGAAATCTGTTGCCAGATCTTGGCTTGAAGAAGAGTGTTCCAACCCTATCTGACTTGCCATGGGCTGCCTTACACAGAAAATGCAGAGAGATGTAGCATGAATAGGGATATAACAGACGAAATATGTAACCTCTGCTGCCCTCACTTGAGCGCCCAGGAAATTGTGGAGAACCCATCCCAGTAGTAAAATAGATATGTGCAATATTATGTATACTAGCTCCAGGTACTTTCCAGAGACCCACTGGGGCTATATTAGGGATGTCAGAGGCATACCTCTCAACCTGGAAACATCAAAAATCTGGACAAGGCCCATGAAAAATAGGTACAAATCTGTATGCTGATTAACATCTAATTTGCATACATAATTATGTAACCCCGCCCGCTACAATGGAATTGGGGGATACCAACTTTTGAACACAAATTGAAGAACAGACAACCAAAACATGGCACTAGAGTCCCCCTGCAGCCATTCCAATGTCCTGTTACCTGGCTATTTTGCCCCATTTATCATAAACACTACTAATGTATGCATACTGCTTTACTTCTACAATGATTTGAATTTTATTTTTACATTTTACAGCACAACAATGCAGAAACACTAAAAGACATCATCTGGTAAACAAAGCAATACTGTCTCAAATGAAAATAGGCCTGACATTAAACTTTGCCCTTGAAACTCACATTCATTGAAACCGCATTGAAACCTACACCACATCCAAAGAAAATGCATCTGGCCAGTGGTGGATAAAGATTACCTTTGGGCTGTTTTCAAATCATTGGCCCCTTGCACACAAAACAAGAAACATACATGTGTTCTTTTCTTTATACACCTTCCTGACTTTATTAAATTATATTCCTTGTATAATACAACACACATGTTAGAGCGCATTTTAAATTTATTGTTTGAACATTTTACCAGTAATCTGTACTGTAGGCAATAAAACAAAACACATGAACCAATAATGACAAAACTGCCCAATTCAGAACTTTTCCATCATAAAAGTCTGCTTCCACACCCACACTATAAATAGAATGACAGTAGTGTAAGCCATAGGCATCTTGCACAGCGTCTCGCACTTATTTTCAATTTCATTTTTTTGGGGGTGGGGACAAAAGGTCAAAAAACAGGGACACATTTTAAACATTGCTTGTATAATTTTGTAAAGTTGCTAGAGTAGAATGTTGTGCTACCATCATGCATTTCACTGGCAGGTTTTGAACCCAGGCCTCTATGCACTACATTCAGAACAACATACCACTATCCCAAATCAGCAGCTGCCTGAAAAATAGGAAGACTGAAACTTAATAGCCATCATTTAGTGAATTCATTTCTCACTTCTCAACATAGCTCTTAACCTCAACACAAAAAACATGGACAAACAAAGCCAATAATGGGGGAATACAAATTCAGTTCTCACTTCTCACTCACCATATCTGAACTATTAGCACAAAAACAATAATAGGGGAATACAAATTTTGTGGTCACTTCTTATCATAGCTCTAAACTCTTAGCACAAAAAAAATGTTCTTACTTCTCATCATAGCTCTCTGAACTCTTAGTACAAAAAAAAATCTGGACAAAGCTCAGAACATAACTTTCAACTGTTAGAGAAAAAAGCTCTCAACTCACTCAGAAATGGTGGTGGCTAGGGATAGTAGACTCTTTTTACCCTGTACTAAAGGTACAGGGTTTGAGTCTGAATACCTCTAGCCACCAAGTGTATTATATGGAGGCATTTTCACAGTCACACCTTACCTGCATCCCGGCTCTTCTTCTGTTCATTCGACCTGCCAGCTTGCTCAGCGAACTGCTCAGCTTCCTGGCATGTTGCTGCCATTAATCCCAGTGGACTACTGTTGCCGCCATCCATTAATCCTGGTGAATCAGAACTGTTGCCGCCATTAATCCTGGCTCGAATTCCCACCGTTTCACAACTTAATTCAGCCAGCCGGAAATGATGATGTGAGCTCCTTGAGCTCAATTCCGACTGGCTGGTAGCCTGGCGGAGCTGACGTCATTGCGCACGTGATGACGTCAGCTCTGACAGCGCGAAAATTTTAAAAAAGCAAAGAAAAATTGGAAATGAAGGGGTGCCACTCAGGAATCGTGGCACCCCTTCATTTGGACCCCAAAACTTGGTAACATCCGAGTAATTCAGAACGGTTGGGAGGTCTGGTCAGAGGCCTCAGTTTCTAGATTCTTACATCAATTTCTAAATGCAATACTGCAACATGCAAGGGATTGTATTTGTTTCTCACTTACCCCAGAGCAGAAAGCAACAAGCATGCAACAGTTCTATGCCACAGCATACTTCCTTGAGGTTCTGGTGGCCATAGATCATACACACACACACACACACACACACACACACACACACACACACACACACACACACACACACACACAAATTAAAGGCTCACCTTGTGAAGAGAGAAGTAGGTACATAAATAGTTGTGTGTAATGCCTAAGGGAGTGTGTAGAATGTATGTACAGGTAACCCTGGCAATTTCCATTATTCACATGTATAGTACACAAGTGACCTGTACATAAGATTTGCTAGGGGTGACTTTCCACATGGACATCTAGTGAGGGATGCAGATTATACACTGGAACCTTGGCTCATGACACCTGTGAGAAACCCACAAAATCCTTCTGATCAAGGATAGAATGATGCCCATGTTCAAACTAGGAATATAATAAAATGTGTATCTGACTTGCTCAAATTGAGGTTTTAGCATCCAGACACATTGTATTTTACCTTGCAGTACAATCTAGTCACCATTGCCAACGTACTCAGTCTGTGCCTTGGTGTACAATATAAGTTTCATGAAAAAGCTTCACCAAGGACATCAGGGCCCAGGACAACAGTTTCTATGACCACAGGGAGGGCCAGCAACTGAAGCAGCTACAGATGAGAAGTCTGAGGAAGAACCACCAGCTACAGATGGTGCTGGCAGACACAGGCATGTACAATATGTCCTCAGCCTTTTCCTATCCATGTAATGGTGGTGTTATGTCAGGATGAGACAGTCAGCCCCTAAGGACACATCTCATAGGTGCAAATATTGACAAGGTAAGTGCTGAACCTTAAAAAAAAATATATATATATATATATATATATATATATATATATATATATATATATATATATACATATAGATATATGGGCCGGATTCACAAAGGCTTGCATGGAGTCTAAGAGTAGAGTAAGACTCCATGCAGCCAACATGTCCGCCGAGTGATCCAGGAACAGCCGGTAGGGGCTTGCAACAGAGCTCCTAAAACGAGTCTTACACGGACAGGGCTTGGATATGCAAATTACCTCAATTACAGGTGAAAGCTATGCAAATTAGGTAATTTTGCAATCCAAGAAACCCGAACCTGTCCGAGTAAGAGTAGTGTTATTTGCAGAAATGTACTCCATTGACAACTGAGTACGGTTCTGCAAATAGCAAAACGGAGCCATGACAGCTCCAAAAATAGGATGCATCCAGTTGAGGAAGCATGCCAATGGCCAAAAATATGACCATGGCAATGTTCACCGATGCAAAATAAAAATAAAATATTTTTTTTTTATCCCGATCTCCAGTGTTTAAGCATAGCACAGTGCCGTGCAAACACGCTGTGCTCTAAAAACCAGAAAACCAATAATTAAAATCCACAAATGTGGATTTTATTATAATTCTTAATTTACAATGCAAGGGAATGGCAGGATGAAGACAACCTGGCTACCAAGTAGAGGCTGCTAAGGGGGGAAGCTCAGTCTAAAAGATGTAACCAAGCATTAGTAGGCAATCCTATGCAAATGAGGGTTAGGATAGTGAATCCCAAGTTTACATAGCAAATGAGCACAGTCAGTGGAGTGTAGGAGTAGGATAAGAGGAGTAACAGAGTAGAAGATAGGTGACATCTTGAGGGGGGTATGTATGAAAGAAGTGAAGCTCATTGGAGCAGAGTGGCATGTGTCTGCTGTCAGTTACACATCACTGGAAGAGGTGTGTCAACAGGTAGCCTAGCTAAAGGCAAGAAATTGGAGGTGTATGCCATGGATAACACTAAAGTTTCTTGTTGAAGTGCCTGCAACGTGTATGCGTGCGGGTGCACGCCTGTATATCCGAGTAAAACTGTGTGCGTGCGTGTATGCCTGTGTGCGCGCGTTTAATCCAGAGTAAGCATGTCTAAAGCTGTTTAAAGTTGTGTAAGCGCGTTTGCGCTGGTGTGCCCACGTTTTAGCAAGAATAAGCAAGTTTTAGTCCGTGTAAGCATGTGTGCGCTCTTGTGAGCTGGTGTGCGCGTGTTTGCGCTTGTGTGCGCGGCGCTGCCCCCCGAGGAAACAGAAAGGAAAAAAAAAGCACAACAAATAGTAGGAAGTTAACCAGATAGTACTAGCAGAGCTAGCAGGTGAAAACAATCAGAATCAGGCAATTACACGTGCAGTACACTAGCCCAGGCCAGCACTTAAAACTCTACAAACAACATTCCACTATGTTTCTCTCAGAGACACTGCAACGCTGCAGTAAGCTAATAGAAGTGAAAACTGAAAAAGCTTTACTAAGGCAAAGAAATGTTAGGGGCTGCCATTGCTGTTATAAGGTGACATATGCAACATGCTGAGGGTGGTGACAATGCAAATGCTGCTGGACAACCCACAGTGAGGAGACGGAGAAGAGTGTACAGGCCCAGGGTAACCTATCAGGGGCTACATGAGCTGGTGATAGCGGAGCACTATAGAGTGGACAGAGACCTCTTGCAGCAAATTGTTGGGCTGTGCAGCCACGCCTCACACACAGAACCAACAGAGGGGAACCCATCCCAGTGGAAATCAAGGTATGTGTTGGCCTAAGAATATTAGCAAGAGGTACCTTCCAGAGACCAACTGGTGATATGATGGGGATATCACAGGCATCAGCATCCAGGGTACTGCATCAGTTCCTGGATGCCATGTCAGCACATGTCGGTGATCATGTATATTTCCCCAATTCCCGTGAGGTATTGGCCAGCAATATGCATCTCTTCCAGCAAATAGCAGAATACCCTGAGGTAGTGGGTGCAATAGACTGCACACACATATGCATCAAAGCACCAGCCATTGAGTGGGGTAGGGTCTACTTCAACCGCAAGGGCTTCCCCTCCATCAACTGCCAGGTCATGTGTGATGCCCAGGGCATAATACTGAATGTGTGTGCTGGCTGCCCTGGAAGCTACACAGGAGGCAAGATGTGAGGTGAAAGGAAGAATCCTTTAATCCAACATAATACACGTTCTGGTACCTCGGCAATTCACCTTTTTGGAACATTTACCATGTGCACATATCTTCCTTTTATATATAAATCAATCAATCAATTAATCTATTGATCTATTCCACTTTGTTAACTGCATAATTATTCAATTCATTGTCTTCTAGTGTATTTCAAACTAACTTTAAGAACATTAATGATAAATTGGAGAAAGTTGAAAAAGACGTCCAATCAAATTTACAGCTGGCCGAAGAAGGGGCGGCGTTTCCCTCGGAAATACTTTAAACGTTCCACAAGAAGTGAAGATGTTTCGTCAGTATCTTCAACAGAAATGGGTGCGAGTCACAAAAGTGTATCTTTTGAGGATATCGCAGTGGACAGTTTAAATGGATCCGCAGATGGATGGAAAGCTGCACAAAACAATTGTATGTTTCATTCTAACATGCAAACTAGATCTGGGAGAAATCAAAGTAAAATGTCAAATGCTTCTCATGTAGCCGCAAAAAACTTAAAATAAAACTTGCGGGTCTGTCATAATGTAAAGAACCAACTGACTATAACTGTTCATCTAAATTTACTGAAAAGAGTTATTTAAGGAGGTCCGAAGGGACGCCTGTTGAAATTGTTACTGAGACTTTTTTGGACAATAGTGTGCTTGATAATGTTCATGGAAATGTTTTTGACGTCAATGCTGGTAGTTGGAATAATACTTTAAATGTGGTAAACCTTTTTAAGTTTTGTCTGTCCGATGAAATGCTTAGTGTTTTATCCAGAGGTACAAAATTTGTACCGACTAAAACACCAGAGCTAGCGGACTTACTGGTGGATGTGAAAACATTTGTTCGAAAGCTTAACTTAAGGGTGTATTTCTCTGAGTGTTCCGCAAATGTTAGAAATGTTAATGATGAAAAATCTGATGATGAACTAATGAATTTGAGTGTGTATGAATATGATGGTATGTTGTTTGATGATGAAAATGTTTTTGGGAAAGACAATGTGTCATATGTTACTGATTTTGGTGGGGGCTATAGTCATATTGAGGTTCCTTGTTTTTCTAATAATAGCAACTTTTTACCTCCTAAATCATCTTCTGCCATCAATGCATTTGAGCATGTCGTATGCTCTCGCATTTAAAAAAGCTATAAAGAATTTTGTAGGATAAATAATGAATTTAATTTGAAGAAATCAGAATGGTTGGCTCTTAAAGAACTTAGATCCAACCTAGGAAAAATAACTATTAAACCGGCTGATAGGGGAGGAAATTGGGTTATTATGGATACCGTGAAATATGAAAACATCGCTAATGCTTTATTAGTAGAAGACACATATTTTAAGTTAAATGGTAATCCTTTAAAGTGTTTTTCTGAGGAACTGATAGAACTATTGGAAAAAGGAGAAAGATTGGGCTTCCTTTTTGGTAAGGACATTAACAAATTAATAGTTTTGGAACCTCGCCATCCATATTTTTTCATTATACCTAAAATTCATAAAAATTTGGACAACCCTCCTGGTAGGCCTATAATTTCTGGCATAGGTTCTTATCTTGAAAAAGTGAATACGTTTTTGGATTTTCATTTCAAAAAGTATTTGCCTAAAGTTATCTCGCATGTTAAAAATACACAGGATGTATGTTTATTATTGCATGGGGTGGAATGGAAACAAGACTATTACTGGGCAACTGTTGATGTTTCATCTTTGTATACAAACATTGATAGAAGATGGGGTCTTGAAGCTATGCAGAAAGTGATGGGTGAGGGACCCCGTACTACATTCTTGTTATGTTTGTTAGAATTTAGTCTTACACACAACTATTTTGTGTGGAATAAGGAATTCTTTTTGCAAGTTAAAGGAACAGCGATGGGTGCGGCTTTTGCACCCACTTATGCGGTTATTTATATGGGTGAGTTTGAAAAGGAATTTATGTTTCATAGTGAATTCTTTGTGAATAATGCTGTCTTTTATAGACATTACATTGACAATTTAATTTTTGTTTGTAAGGGTGAAACATACTTGTTTGAACAGTTTATGATAAGTTTGAATGAAAATTTTCATGGATTAAAATTTGCTGCTCATTTTTCTCCACATAATATTTCTTTTTTGGATGTGGAATTTTATATTGGGAAACATAATACAATAGAATATAAACCCTTTAGGAAATTTACAGCAGTAAATAATTTTTTGCATGCTACTAGCATGCATCCACCCCATTTGATAAGGGCACTGCCAGAAGGGGAGTTCAAGAGAATATTAAGGAACACTTCAGAAATTGAATCATGGGAAGGAGTTTGTGAAGAAACTCTCATCAGATTAACAGCTAGAGGATATGATAGGAATGCATTATTAAATATTAGGGACAGGTTGTGTAGAACCAAGGCTTTTGGAAAGGTTAAATATCATAAGGAATATTCATGTTCATCAGTCAGTCCAGTTAAAGATAAGATATTTTTTGTGTCGAGATTTTCAAACTTCTCCTTTATGGTGGAACAGATTTTGAAAGAACTTTGGCATGTTGTTAGTGATGATTTAAATATAGGGCATCTATTTCCTAAACATATAACTTTTTCTTACAGTAGATATTGTAATTTAAAGGAATTGTTAAATAGAAAACTGATATATTCCACTCATAGAAATGTTGGAATGTATTGTTGTGGGCGATGTTCAGTATGTGAGAAAGTAAAAAATATGCATGGGTTGGAAATTAATGGCAAAAGATATTTTGCATTTGAAAAATTTGATTGACTGTCATTTGGGGTGGTATACATTTTAGGGTGCAATTGCAGCATACCTTTATGGTACATTGAACAGACTACTAGAAGGGTTAAATTGTGCATTTTAGAGCACTTGGGGGATATAAGAAGGGGCAATATGGAAAGTCCAGTAGCTTCCCATTTCATTAATTTTCATAATGGGAGTACTGAGGGTTTTTCATTTAGCGTGCTAGCTAGACCCCATGTTGGTGTAGAGAATTTTAAGCCCACACTATGTAGGTAGGAGCATAAAATGATTTTGGGATATCAGACACTATCTCCCAGGGGATTGAATTTGGATAGTGGGTTAATAATATAGAACGGAGTTTTTTATTTTTTATTTAAATTTTGATATTGTAGTGATTTTTCACTTTAATTTTTGAAAAATGAATTTGAGAACATATTTATCGTTTTTGCAGCATTGAATTGATGTTATGTGGGCATTAAATACATGTTATTAGGAAATAAATATGAAAATGTATATAATAATTGTATTTGGTGAATGTACGTAGAAATGTGTTAAATGTTGTATTTATTGTGTTTTTTTATAAAATGAATTGAATAATTATGTAGTTAACAATGTGGAATAGATCAATAGATTAATTGATTGATTGATTTATATATAAAAGGAAGATATGTGCACATGGTAAATGTTCCAAGAAGGTGAATTGCCGAGGTACCAGAATGTGTATTATGTTGGATTAAAGGATTCTTCCTTTCACCTCACATCTTGCCTCCTGTGTTGCTGGTTGCTGTTTTTTGTGGACAGATTTATTTCTGTTTCTGTGTTTTTTGCCCCGGAAGCTACCATGATTCCCATATCTAGCAATTCCAAAACTGAAGAAAAACAGACTGTCAAAAAACAAACCAAAAGGTTCTGAACCAGCAGGTGTAAAACTCCAAAGGTTTATTAGGAAATATAAAAGTAAAGCGCTTTTCGTCTCCCTTAGTAGGAAGACTTCTTCAGACAAAGGAAAAAATCATCAAACACAATTTAAAACCCAAAAAAAGGGGGGGGGTTACAAAATTACAAACAGCTGCCTTAATTGAATCCACTGACATACCTTCACATTTAAAGTTGTATTACATTAAAAGCATAAATAAATGTCCACTTAGTGTAGACCGGGTGTTAAACATAAAAAAAGTTTTCAAAAAAGAAGCATGAACTTGATAAAAGTAACCAAGAATGTCTTAGTGAAGATTCATGAACCTAATCAAGTGTAAATACTGTTTGTTTCCCTTAAAATACATTTTAGCAAACAACTTTTCATAGGGTAAAACAAAACTCATACAGAATCTTGTGATTAAAAAGAAAATAAAATGAAGTAATGCTTGCAAC
Source organism: Protopterus annectens (assembly GCF_019279795.1). NCBI lineage: Eukaryota > Metazoa > Chordata > Ceratodontiformes > Protopteridae > Protopterus > Protopterus annectens. The sequence continues at coordinate 1,222,743,946 of NC_056746.1, read as the reverse complement.
TAAGTATATACAAATATAATATCCATTCCTTAACAGAAAAGGTAGTAAGGAGTACACATCTCTAATGCATAATGAAGAATCAATAATAAATGAATAAATAAACAGTGCAACTCAACTAGGAGTCTGCAATAACTGGAATTTCAAAGGTGTTTCTAATAAAAGAAATGTTATTTCTAATGTTAAATAACCAAATACGTTTATTTCTGTGTTAAAAATCTAACACAGAAATTGCTTGTCATTTAAACGCCAACAGAATGCAACGACAGTATATGAAAAATAATTTTTTTAAAATGTGCCTTGAGCAATGGGTAAAGCACCAAGCTGTGATGAGAACACTTTCTAAGCTTTTAGTATGCACAGTTGTAGCAGCCAAAACAAGTCAAAATGCAGCTGTTTCAGAAAAAATATGGCAAGGCATTGCGTGGAAGACACGTCTAAATCAAAACAAACGCATTCACAAGATGGTACTTCATTCAAGAACCATGCAGGTACTAAGCATGCGAAAAAGGCGGATAGCCAAACAAATGAAAAATCAGTTCACAATCGTGCCCATGAATACGGCACATTGTTCTGCAAATGAGTTTGTACTGTATGCGAAAAAGATAATAAATAAAGTAGCAGAAGACAAAAGAAAGAAAGAAATGCAACACCTAAGTAAATCCACAACTGTTGGTGTTCAATGACATTAACAATAGGTAACAATAGCACTTCAAAATACCGTGGGTCTAAACATTAAGATCTCATTGTTGCTTATGCAAAAAGGTGTCTAGAAGTAAGCAAAAATCAAGTCAGACCACAATGCAGAACCTGACAAAAATAAAACATACAAATCCTGAACGAAACTATGCAAAATGAAAATACAAATAAAAATAATAAAATAAATAATAAAATAAAATAAGGTATGGGTCAAAGTACAGCAGCTGCAGAATCAGAAAACTAATGTTTCTCAAGTTAAACATTTGTGAATTAAGGTTTAAAAACCAGACTTGAGGTTTAAGTAATGATGAAAGAAATCTTATCTTAGCAGGTTTCTTAACTTTAAAACACAAGTCAAAGAAGTAACTTCGTTCAACCCTGGTGACGTGTAAGAGTTCATTTTAAGTTGCCAAATGAGTTCCTTTTTTTCTAATAAAAATTGTTGGGGTCCTCCTCTTTCATCTGTAAGTACCTGGTCTATAACTTTAAAAAGGAAAGCGTGAGAAGGGTTGTTATTACAATGTCTTGCAAGGGCGTTAGTCTTGCTCTTCTTCCTAATGTGGTACGTGTGTTCGTAAATTCTCTCTTTAAGTTTTCTGTCAGTCTTCCCTATATAAAAGGCAGGGCATGACTGGCACACAGCTAAATACACCACTGATTTTGAGTTACAATTGTAACGACCCTTTGCTTTAAACAGACGTTGCTTCACTATACATGTAGACCCTGTAGATATAAATTTACAATAGTTGCATGTCTCAAATTTGTATGTGCCTTCAGTTCTAGTCTGCTTTATTGAAGGTCTTTCCATACTGTTTTTGAGGTTTCTGCCCTTTCTAAAAATGATAACAGGTTTGTCCCCTATTTTCTCCTTGAGTTCTTTTTCAAAAGATAACAACTGCCAATTCTTTCTAAGTACATTGCTAATATGTTTAGCTTCTAATGAAAAAGAAGTAATGAAACTTTTTTTATTGTACTTCTCTTGGGAAAAAATGGTTTGACCCATGCTGGAAGAGTGGACACCAAGAATCTGTAATGTGACTTCATCTGACTCTGCCAGGTTCACGTTGGTTTGTTTCAAAGTGAGAATGGGATGGAAAGAACCCAAACCCCTTTTCCTACAAACTTCTCCTATTGTGTCATTCACCAGTGATTGAGTACCCACGACTCATAAACATGCATTTCAACAAGGTGCATTCCTCGTTGAAGGCGGAGTCTTCAGTAGTCATTCTTGCCGCTCTAACTAGTTGGCCTTTAAAACAGATTTTTTCTGGTGTAGCGGGTGGCAACTAGAAAAATGTAACATAGTGTTAGAGTGAGTGGGTTTCCTGTAGGTTTTAGCAACATAACCCCTGTGGATGTCGTCTCTCTTCAATTCAACATCCAAATAGTTAATGGTGTCTTCACCAAAGGTAAATGTGAATTTCAAAAATGGAGTGCTGTTATTTAAAACCTCAACAAAGTTGCTTGCATCCCCTACGTTACCTTGAAACATAATGAAAATGTCGTCCAAAAACCTGTTATATAGTTTGACTTTCTGAAAACTGTTGTCCTTAAATACATAGTCGTGTTCCCACTGGGCCAGTACTAAATTGGCATAGCTGGCTCACAAGGGAACCATAGCTACCCCAATTATTTGTTTATGTATGCCCCCATTAAATCCAACATAATTATTGTTCAGGATCACGTCTAATAGTTCTTGAATTAGACGGATCTCATCACTCTCCGCTCCATGTGCTATTAGGTTTCTGGTGACGTATTCAATCCCTGTGTCATGGGGTATGGAGAAGTAAAGGTCAACTACATCTATTGTAAGAAAATGAATTTTGTCACAGTATTCAAATTTGTCTACATTTTCTAAAAAAGCCCAGGAGTCCTTAACTATTTGTAACTCTTGGGACACATACTTCTTTAATAACTCATCAACAAACTTGGCACAAGCATAAGTAATAGAAGACCTAGCATTGACTAAAGCCCTCATAGGGGGGGTTTGAAGGTTTTTATGAATCTTGGGTAAACCAAATAAGTTAGGTGTTTTTGAGTTAGGAACCACTATATAGTTGTAAATATCAATGCTGATCAAGCCTTCAATCAATAAGTCCCTAAAGAAGGAAAAAAAATTTTTATATGCAATATTCATTTCATTGATACTTGATCTAACATAGGTGTTACTGTTCAAAATGTCCAACATTTTCTTATCATATTCCTCTTTGTCCATGATCACCAAACCACCTCCTTTGTCTGGTTTCAAAACTCTGACCGGTAAAGTTCTGACTAGGTTCAAGGCTTCTACTTCATTGTCTGAAACATTCCTAATGGTATTCCTCTTTCTAGTCATGTAGAGAGCCCTGAAATCGGCCTCACACATGTGTTCAAACAAAGATAAAGGGGGGCATCTGACACAGCTGTACCAGACATTTGCCAATGGGGACATCCCTCATGGTCACCTAGTGGGGGATGCTGGCTATGCACTGGAGCCGTGGCTGATGACACCCATCAGAAATGCACACACACCTGAACAGGAATGCCATAATGAGGCACACGCACAAATACAAAATTTAATTGAGCATGTGTTTGGGCTGCTCAAGTCACGGTTCCGGTGCCTGGACACATCTGGTGGAGCCTTGCAGTACTCACCGACTACATGTACCCAAATTGTCATGGTATGTGCTATGCTACATAATATGATCCTGCAAAAACAGCTGCAGCAGGAGCAACATAGGCCTGGCCCAAACAGCCCCCCACCATTGCCAAAGCCATCACAGGCAGACCGTGACTCAGAGGAGGAACAACCTGAGCCTGCCCCAGTAGGCAGAAGGTGGCGTGCACCAGTATGCTTTGGCCTTGGCAAAGAGGCAATGCATAGCACATACACTGGCTCAGTAGGAACCCTGGAAATGATATCTCTCTCTGACTCATACATATAGTAAAAGGGATGCCTAACTTGACACTACCTGTTTCCAAACATGTATAGGGAGTGCAGTATGTGCATCCAACATAGGCAGCCCTGCAGCACCACCTGAGGCATGATTGCCATGTGTTAAGCAATATAAAACAGTGCTAAACAGCTTTCACCACCATTTAGTATATGTAAAGCAATTGCACACACTAACACTAGCACAACTGTGGTCAATGTTGAGCAATATTGGGCAATGTTCAGCAATGTCGGTTAATGTTGAGCAATGTTGGACAAGCTTGGTCTACGCTGGGCATAGCTGAACAAAAGCCAACATGCTCATATTTGCTCTACTGGCCCTTAAGCAGTCTGATCTGCTCAGTATGAAAATATAAAGCAGTGACATGCCTCGAACCCAGGACACTGTGCACTACAGTCATAGTACTGAACCACTAAACCATGCCAGCATTGCACTGGCCTGCCTTTATAAAGAAATGTTGATAAGTCTATGCAAAGTATCTCATGGAAACCCTGCAGGCACAGCATAATCCCTGTCGAGTTATGACACAAAGGTGAGCCCTGCAGTAAGAATAGAACCTGATTTTCAACACACATATAGTATAAATGTTAATATTGGTCATGTTCACACACATCAACAAATGTAGTGGACTTCATACAACAACATACTGAAAGGTCACACTGGACATGCTCACACACTTGAATAAATGAGACAAATGTCAGGCAACAAAACACTGAAAGGACAGACTGGGCATGCTCACACACTTAGGCCATGTCTGAGTACAGCAGTGGGCCACACATATCCGGCAGTTGCATGTGTTTACCCAGGAACCTCTCACTATTCACCAATCCACCTTGTGCACACAGTTATATGACAATAGACACATATATAATATATTGTAACCCTGTCATAATAAAATATGTTCTGCAGATACTTAGGTTGTTCGTAGAAAATGGGAAAGCAAAGAAGATAAAAAGCCTGCAATCAGTATCATCAATAAACAATGTGCATCCCGAACATTACCATAGGTGCATAGAGTGATACTAGGCTATCTGCCCTAGGGCATTTATAAGCCTAGCCAGAGTGTATTTGGCTTTTGCAGCCCTGTTAAATTAGTAGACTGTGCCTGTGAATAGTATGTCACACAAGATAGGCCTTTTACGTTTAGTTTATTGTGCCTCTGTCTAGCAGGGACCCAGAAGAGATCCCAGGGGTAAACATACGATCACCCATCCACTCGTCAAGATGTCTCCTGTAGGGGGTCAGTTGAGGGCTCTGCCTATGCGGGACTGGGATCCCATTCCAGAGTGAGGGGAACCTCTGGGATATGAATGTGTCCCTCCAGCATGTCCTATTAATATCTGTGCTGAGGTGTAAGTTCCTGGTGCATGTAGCTCTAAGAGATACGGATATCCTGAGGTGGAGCATATCCATTAATTCTGTGCTGGACATGGCTTTAAACAACAGGCACAGATCGCATCCGAGTAGGTGGTAAGCAACTGAGTAGAGCTGGAGTTACTTTAGCCGAACTGCACAGGGCATCTGTGTGAGTCCCTAGATCCACTTGGTGAGGTACTTTTGTGGCCATTACAGTTGCTGCAGGTGTCGGGTAAGGTATATCCCAAATGGGGCATTGTATCCAATCATGGGCCTGATGAGTATAGGGGCACAATGACTTTACTTGATCTAGATGTGAAACCTTTTGGGATAAGGTGGGCTATATAGAAGGTCTGTCTAACCACTTTGGCAATGTGATTGTCAAAGGCAAGATTACTAACTACTCGTGTCCCCGAATCCCTAACAACTTCTACCGTACTTAATGTATTAACACCTATGTGGTAATGTGTGGGCACTTTGTTATTCCCAAAGGGGATGACTATGCATTTAATGGCATTTAGCTGTAGGCCATGGCTCTGGCACCAGTTATCCATCTCTGTGAGACCCTTTTGGAGGATGCTTGTGCCAGCTGGAGAGTCAAATATGGCACCCAGTTTGCAGTCATCTGCGAACATGGTGAGCCATATTCCTCCTGTGTTAGCCTGTATGTCAGAGAAATATATACTGAACAAGAGTGGTCCCAGGACTGAGCCTTGTGGGATGCCATGTGTAACTGGTGTAGAGTCAGACATGGCACCTGCAATACTTACCACGTGGGTGCTATCCCTGATCCAGTTAGCAATCCATCTTGTGACATATGTGTCGATATCTAAGTTGGTGAGCTTATGTATGATGCCCAAGTGGGGTATTGTTTTGAAGGTTTTTGCGAGGTCCAGGTAGGCTGTGTGGACTACCTTCCCTACATCTATGGACCTGGTAACTGTTTAAGGAAGTAGTTCATGTTCAAGAGGCAAGATCTGCCCACAACAAAGCTGAATTGTGCAAGATCCAGTGTCAGTAGGTTCCCGATGTCTGTGTGAATGAGTTCCATGATGATACGTTCCATAGCTTTGCAGACCAGGCTAGATAGGCTTATAGGGTGATAGTGTCTGGGGTCTGTGGTGGCACCACCTTTGTGGAGCGGGACCACTGTTGCTGTTCGCCATTCCTTGGGTACATATCCTGTAGTAAGTCTGATATTGAACAGTGACTTCATGTGAGGGTTACGTTCATCATGAAGTTTGTGTAAGATGCAGGCCAGGACACCGTCCGGTCCCATTGATGCTGCGTTGTCTTTTTTGGAGAGGGCAGCACTCACCTGATCATCTGTGATGTCAGGGAGGCTACACTCTGTTGGGATGGACATTTGCTAATTAGGGGGGATGGGGGGTGACATTTGCACTGAACTTGTTTGCCAGGATGTTGGCAATGTCTGTGGGTTCAGTGTATGTATTGTCATTTTGCAGTAACTCACAGCATATCTGGGAGTTGGCACCCAGGTTCATGACATAACTAAGGAAGGCCTTGTGATTGTCCTTAGTGTCTGGTGCAATTTACCTTTTGAAGCGGGTCTTAGATGAATTCATGAGTGAACGTAGCTTCTTGCTAGTACTGATCAGAGATGCCTTCCCTTTTTGGGATTGTGCTCTATCATGTAGTAGCCCCCTCCTTTTGTTGTATAGCTTATTTATGGCCGGGGTCCACCAGACAGGTCCACTGCCTTTGGAGGAGTGAGTCTTGTTTTTATTTGGGATAGCATGATCCATGCATTCCAGTAGATGTCAATAGAATGTGTTTGTAAAGGATTCAGCGGTCTGAGCCATATTTACTTCTGTCCCAGGGTCTTTGAAGGATACCACCTCGGTTTTGAGAAGTGTGACGTTTGCTTTTGGTAAGTTCTTCACCAAGAGAACCTAGGATGGGGTGGGGATGGGATATGGATGTCCAGTGAGATAAATGTATGGTCTGAACTTACCAATGAGGGGTATACCACTGGTGTGGAACATGGAGTCCCCATGTTGGTGATGATCAGGTCCAATATGTTTTCCCCTCTTGTGGGTGTGGTGACCAGTTGTGACATAGCATTTGGGTTTAGAAATTCTAGCAACCGTTGGGCGAGGGTGTTGGGGCTTGAGTAGTATTCCCAGTCAATGTTTCGGTAGTTGAAGTCACCCCATATATTCTCCAGTGTTCTCAGGAAAGCTGAGTGGGGTTCCTGAGTTTTGGAGGGTGGTCTGTAACAGGCTACAAACTGAAAGGCAGTTTTGCTCAGTGTTAGTTGCACATGTATGGTCTCTGATGCTTCGTGCAGTGCTACTAACCTGGAGGTGTGTATATCTGTGATGTATACAGATACTCCCCCTAAAGTTGTTGGTCGGTCCGAGTCTTGTGACCGAAAAGCATGGTATGAAGTATAACCTGGTAGTGCTGGTGTGCTTTTGGGAGCCTGAACCAGGTGTCTGTTACTGCACAGATATCGACATTCTCCATACTGAGGAGACTCTTGAGTGCATGCATTCTGAGGTCTAGACATCTGGCATTGAGAAGAATTACCCGTAGTTTCTTTTACCTTGTATTGTCTAGGAGGTGGGTTTGTCTTTTGAGCCTTGCCTAAAAAAGGCACTGTGGGGGTGGCAACAGCCTTAGCCAGTATTCGAAAGTCCAGGGGTGACAGGTGCAAGCTGTCCATAGGGAAGCTACGTGGCATGTAGAGCATGTCATCCCAGGCTGACAGACACTGGATCCCCTTTGAATGACACCAATATGTTAGCCGACTGTTAAAATTGATCAGCTTGTCTGTATTCTGTGCCATCATTCTTGGTGAGCGTAAGATGCTACACAAGGTCAAGGCTATACTGGCCTGGGTTACATGATCAGAGAGCTCCTCTATGTCTCTTGTCATGTAGTCCAGGGAGGAACGTCTGAGGTCATTCACACCAGCATGGACAATGATGGAGCCATATTTGTACTTGCTTTGGAGTGACCTGAGTGCATGTATAATGTGGCGGAACCTGCCACCCGACAGACAGTTCAAAGTGTCCTTCTCCTTGTTCAGCATGGTGAGTGTGACATCAGTGTGTCTGACAATAGAGTCATCTATTACAAGTGTATTAGGTGTGTTGTTTAGCCCTAAGGGCAGTGACTGTGTGGCACACTGACTTTGTGATCCATGTGATATGTGGGTATTGTTGTGGGGTAGCAGTTGTTTGCGTGTCTGCTTAGGAGGTCTCTGCTACTTAGGCAGATATTATTTAGAGCCTCTGACGATGTATTTGTGTGGTAATGTATTTTGTTTGCTGTCGCTATAGGTCTATGTGAGACTGGATTTGTGGTGTGTGTGGTTACCTTCACCACCTGATAGACTGTGCCGGTCATGGGTCTGTTTGTCTGTATAGTTGCATCTCTCACATATATCTGAGTTTGTTGGGAGGAGGTGAGGGTTGTCTATGTACATAAGGCAGTTGTAACATTGCCTCAAAAGTCCCATATTCACCAGCTGGACTGGAGAGTACACACAAAACCAACCTTTGGACATGTCAGGATATTATGATGGCATACTCTCTGTTGACTGATCAAAAGGGATCAGTAGGGTGTTAAGTGTGTAAAAGAGTATAACAGGGGTTTAGTGCTCAGGTTTGTTGGTGTTTTGGAAAGATTATCTGTGAAGGAGTCCAGACAGAACCATGACACTTCCTTCAGCTATGTCATACATAGCAATGTACACTCATATATGTCCTGAGTCAGGGCCAACTGTACCTGACTGACAATGCTGACATCCTGTCAGACAGGCCCATACATACATACTCACCTCCCGCTGACAAAAGTCCCTATCATCATACCAGGAAATATTGCATGTAGACTGGGTAAACAGCTCCTTCCAAAGCCAAAAACATGGCATCAATTGGATTACATTGTTTCCCTATATGTGTCATAAGTGAACTACAGAACAAACAGACCCTGCACCTGAACAGTCTGTTGAGCCTCACCCTCTCTACAGGATCTGAAACTGTTGAATGTGTTACAGCAACATATGGCACACCCCACAAGTCTTGGTGCACAACAGACCATACAAACTATAGTCCTATAAGCCTATGACGTCTGCTCTGCAAGACCATTGAGTCCATCATGATTGAAGTCATAAACAGAGCTATTGGAAGCTGACAAACACACAGCCCTACCAACTGTGGTATGATCATGGGTAGATCATAGATCATGGTTCCCAAACCTGCTAGACTGTTTGCAAGGCAGCCACCCAGGACATACATCACTGAAGGGAGCTACACATGTCCCACATAGACTCTGAATAGCCCTTTATCAACATCACAGACAAATGTTGTATCCACAAAATCAACAACCTGTGCATAAATATGTATTGTCATATGAAGGAATGGCAATTTGTCCACAGAGAGATCACACAAGCTAAGAATTGTGGAGTCCTGTTCAAGCTGTTAACACCTGCTGACCCACATGGCTCATTCCTGGGATTGCATAAAACAAAGTGCACACACATTACCATGTCCAGTCTGATGATGTCAGCATCCTACAAATATAGCAGGAGAAAAGAAAACATCCAGGAAAGCATGTAACGTGTTGTGTTAATGCGTATCTCTCTAGTATCATAACATAGTTAGGTATGGGTTTGAATCCTGTAATTGCTCAGTGTGTGTGTGTGTGTGGGGGGTGTGTGTGTGTGTGATTCCCTTTGAGAGGAGTGCCCTTTTTGGAGACAGGGAAAACACATTAAAAGAGGCAAACTCCTCTTTGAAGGTCTGATGATGTCGGTATCCCACAAATACAGCAATGGAGATGAAAACTCCCAGTAAAGCATGTAGCATGTTGTGTTAATGCGTATCTCTCTAGTATCATAACATATGTGTCATAACTGAACTACAGAACAAACAGACCCTGCACCTGAACAGTCTGTTGAGCCTCACCCTCTCTACAGGATCTGAAACTGTTGAATGTGTTACAGCAACATATTGCACACCCCACAAGTGTTGGTGCACAACAGACCATGCAGACTATAGTCCTATAAGCCTATGACGTCTGCTCTGCAAGACCATTGAGTCCATCATGATTGAAGTCATAAACAGAGCTATTGGAAGCTGACAAACACACAGCCCTCATGGGTAGATCATAGATCATGGTTCCCAAACCTGCTAGACTGTTTGCAAGGCAGCCACCCAAGACACACATCACTGAAGGGAGCTACACACGTCCCACATAGACTCTGAATAGCCCTTTATCAACATCACAGACACATGTTGTATCCACAAAATCAACAACCTGTGCATAAATATGTATTGTCATATGAAGGAATGGCAATTTGTCCACAGAGAGATCACACAAGCTAAGAATTGTGGAGTCCTGTTCAAGCTGTTAACACCTGCTGAACCACATGGCTCATTCCTGGGATTGCATAAAACAAAGTGCACACACATTACCATGTCCAGTCTGATGATGTCAGCATCCTACAAATATAGCAGGAGAAAAGAAAACATCCAGGAAAGCATGTAGCGTGTTGTGTTAATGCGTATCTCTCTAGTATCATAATATAGTTAGGTATGGGTTTGAATCCTGTAATTGCTCAGTGTGTGTGGGGGTGTATGTGTGTGTGTGTGTGATTCCCTTTGAGAGGAGTGCCCTTTTTGGAGACTGGGAAAACACATTAAAAGAGGCAAACCCCTCTTTGAAGGTCTGATGATGTCGGTATCCCACTAATACAGCAATGGAGATGAAAACTCCCAGTAAAGCATGTAGCGTGTTGTGTTAATGCGTATCTCTCTAGTATCATAACATATTTAGGTAGGGGTTTGAATCCTACAAGTGTGTGTGTGTCTTTGGCAGGTCTGACAATGATGTCAATATCCCAGAAATACAGCAGTGGAAATGAAAACTGCCAGTAAAGCATATAGCACGTTGTGTTTAATGCATATCTCTCTAGTATCATAACATAGTTAGGTAGGGGTTTGAATCCTGCAATTGCTGTGTGTGTGTGTGTGTGTGTGTGTGTGTGTGTGTGGCACTGTTGGTCAATGTGTTGTGGGTTTTGCTTTTACAACTGTATGACATATCAGTAAAACAACAGTATGTGCATTGCACACTTCAGGTATTTGTGTGGCAAATACATATATGTACATGTGACCTCAATTAGTTCATAGGTGAGAAGCCTGCTTTCTATACAAATACATCTGTTACCATTGACAGTCTGTGCTGCTGCTTTTCAGACCTTAGGTCACATATGTATGTATGTAGCAAGGCCAGCCACTGTAGTGATCTGTAGCCTAGGTCATCTGTGTCACAAATACCCATGACAGTTTCTATAGAATAGTGTGAGTGAGGGTTCATGCCTGGGGTATATGTCAGACATGTTCAAACACAACACAATCTGTCAATAATGGCCATTCATTATAGGTGTGCAACACCTCCGTGGATATGCATACAGACCCCTTCTTGCTTATGTGATGCACTGAGGTACATCAGCATAACTTTGGAAATGTGAATACCAAAGGACAGATGACATAACATGTGGCTGTATGTACACATCGGTACCCCTGCTACATGTTGTGGGCTACTACCAATGTGGTACTGTCAGGATACTATGTATAGTAAATGTGGATGACTATGCTATAGTTGGCTTATAGCTTTACAGCATGGGTTGGTCAACAGGTATCTGTCTGTATGATACCCTTGTGGAAGATAAGTGTCTCATCCGGAGAATGCACTGTAGGCCACTGTATGCATTACCAGATCTGGATGGACATATCCCTAGTGTGTTTGCTTGTACCTAGGACAGCTACATGCCAAACTGGAGTGGTCCCAGGAATGGGTGGCAGGCAATACCACTGGTTACTGGTATGGTATTGTACCAGAAGGACTCAAATGCTACTGTGTATCCTACATCTGTGTGTCAGTTGTCAAGACATCATATAACGATTGGGTAAAATCAGGCTGCTAAGGTTATGTATACTACCAGAATGCAAAACAATGATCGATATAAACAGTATCACCCACAGCATAGTGTCAAACCATGTCATAGACACGTGTACCCAAGTTGTAACATATGTGTAGTAAAATGCATACTGGCCACCAATAGGAAATATGAAGTGTTAACACTGTGTAATACAGGGCATGTCACCCTTCCCATGTGTCCACAATGCACATACATGCAGACAGTGCAACTACACCATGTTCACAAATGTACACCTGCAAATCTGTACTGCACACATCACACACATACCATCCACTCACCAACACATGCTGCCAGTACCGCACACATCAGCCAAGTGGCACATGGGTGGGCAATACATTCTTGGAATTAACACTGGTGTAAACAATACTATATTGACAATAATAGCTTTAATGCATCATGCCTGCTCAGATATACCTACAAGGATATCAGTACACTTTGCTGTTGACAACATGCTAACATTGCTACACTGCTATTAGGTCACCCTGTGCATCAGCACCATGTAAGCCTGTTCCTGCAAAATTGTCACATATGACAGGAGGTGGCACAGTTTCATCATATGCACAGGGTGTGTTATTGGTTTGCCAGAGCCCGACAATGACCCATCCAATCAACATGTATGTGTATGTGTGTGTGTGTGTGTGTGTGTGTGTGTGTGTGTGTGTGTGTGCGTGTGTGTGTGTGTGTGTGTGTGTGTGTGTGTGTGTGTGTGTGTGTGTGTGTGTGTGTGTGAGGGACAACAGTACAGTATGAGTCAATGTTTGTGTAATGTGTGTGTGCATGTGTTAGCCCTAGGTGTTTGGTTTATGTGTGTGTGTCTGCATGCACATAGTTCCACCTTGTGGCTGCCAAATATGGGAGGTTGTGGGACAGCCACGGACTGTACCTGCCAGGCTGTACAGACCACTGTCTCCGGCCATGGACACAGTACCTGTGCCTGCCAGGGGTACCACGGACAGTATCAGGTACTAAGCCAGACTGGGTACTATCGTCAGAGGCAGAGGGATGTCGACTGGACCCATGTCCCTGCTGGGACTGGCCAGAGCCACGTGCATGTGGTCATCTAGGACGGTCTATTGACAGCCCAGTCCCAACATTGCTGGGGCTGGTACTGCCACTACGGGAGCGGCTGGGACTTGTGTGTCATCCACGATGACTGCCAGCTGATGATGTTGCTGGCATACGTCCACTTCGACGTCTCTGCCATCCTGCACTGTCCTGGCACATGGACATTACATTGCGGAGGACATCTAGTGTCTCCCTAATGTCTATCAATGACCTTGGTGTAATTACAGATGGCACCGGCAAGGACACGGATACTGTCATTGATAGCGGTGCTGTGAGCCCGCTGCGCCCTTAGTCCCTGCCTCGTGTACCGTTCCATATGTGCCTGTGCCTGCATTACAGCCCGGAATGTACCTGAGGTTGTGAGACCGGTGGGGGCACGTCTGCCAGGGGCATTACAACCAGCAGTGCTCCCACGAGAACCCCTGGACATATGCCTATGTGGTACAATTCCAGGTGTCTGGGTATGGCTGCTGTGTGGGGTTGCATGTGCCATAGATACCACACAATCTTGGTCGATGCCTACTGTATGCTGTTCCTCCGTTAAGGCCATTGGTGTTGAGGGATGAATCGGCAGTATGAATGTGCGCATAGATGGGGTGGACAGCTGTGTACTGTCGATTGGCGGACCAACGACAGAACCTGACAACTTGCCTGTGCCACTACACATGTGTCATCATGTCCACTATTTGTGGCAGTGACTTCAGGTTCCCTGCTGCACTCATCCAACAATATCTCAGCAACTGTGAGAGGAAGACAGAAAACACACTTCACAATCTGTATAGGATGTTAGCACACATGAACTCATGAACACATGAACACATGCACACATGCACACATAAACACATGCACACATAAACACATGCACACATGAACACATGCACACATGAACACATGAACACATGAACACATGCACACAAATATACTACTCAGTCAAGTTGACACACACACACACACACACACACACACACACACACACACACACACACACCAACAGCAATACGGAACATATTCATTAGTGGTTGATGGTGGAGTACAGTATCACAAGCGAAAGAGTCCTATCACACATGTCAGCATGCAGGATGTGTGTTGCTCAACAGCATGCAGTGTGAGTGTAGAGAGTCCTTGTTTTCTAATGTCCTGTGCACCATCACTCATAGGTATACATACCATGGCCGGATGCACACAACTGTCAGGTGTACAGCAATGAATGTTATGTGTAGTACTGTAGTTACTGTAACTGGATGTAGTGTAGTACCATGAGCCATCATCAGGCAGCATCATGTAGTCACTCAAGGCCACTAATGTATGTCACACTGGCAACTATCTTGCTGTACCTGACCTGCACCACTTTGGCTACATTAACCATTTCACAGCCAGTTGTTACATGTGTATGTAAGGTGTTCGATAGGGAGCATTGCCTAACATGAATGTATTGTGTGTTGAAGCATGTCACACCACCCCATGATAGGCCTCTATCCCTCAGGTATAGTATGTGTGCTGTGTTGATAACATTTGGGATACTGGAGATTGACCTTACAGCAGGTGTCTACATATGCCATGTGTATCATATTAAAACTTACTGCATATGACAAAGTGGTGTATGTTGTGTGCATGTGTATTGACTCTGCCTATACAATGCCCACTACAGTGTACCACAACTGGTTGGGATGCTCTGTGTATTGCATGTGTTTGAGGCAGCTACTCATATTACTGGGATGTGCATAGTCCCACAGAGAACATGCAGAGCATGCATTATGTGTATGTGTTTTACATGTGTATATGGCATACAAGTCTCCTATGACATGCACATGTTATATGCTATATTAAATGCAGAACACTCACCAGCATGTGTCTGCTGTCTTGCTATCACACCAGAGGGACCTACAAGGATATGAGACAGTTTGTCAGTGTCAATAACTATAGCATTGCTGCTGTGTGTTTGCAATTTTACAGTAGTACAAGAGGTGACAGTCACAGGCATACAAATTATGTTCCAAATTATCAGTATTGCATGACACCAGGCTCCACATCTTCTGAATAAACAGTACACATCTGATAAATGCATGTTCTAACAATTGAGATAACAGTAGTCTACAGATATGCCATGTTACCTGCACGCTCTGTATCTACGTGCTGGGTGACTCCAGCCTCCATGATGACACATGTCTGTTGTACTGGTTGGCCAGGAGCCACCACACTGAGGAGCAGCTCTTCCACTTTGGTGAGGGGGGATGTGTTGCTGCACCACCACCTGTGGCAAGCTGTTGTCTGTGGACATCAGAGGCATGCTGCCTGACATGTCTGATTAAATCACTGCAGTGATGGCGTACCTGCTCATAAGTCCAGTTATGCATGCCTACATCATTCCCCAACGGACAACATCCTGCCACAGTGCAGTGCGCCCATGCTGGTCCTGGCTGGATCTGGAGAACAGCAGGTTGTGATGATGTATCAGGGTATCAAAGATGACTTCCTCCTCCTCAGGGGAATTGGCAGGTTTCCTGTTGTGAGACATATCCCTGGAAGACAATAAAACAGTAATTGTGAGCAAGTCATGTGGCACACTTAACATGCTAAAGTACAGACATCGATGAAATGCCATATATAGCAACCTATTGGCTGTCAGTAGATACACACTTTTAATACCACATATGACTGCTCAGTCCACAACTGCCTGACAGTGCCTGGCACATACTATATACCAAACCATGTTCTGCACAGCAGCAAAGTGAAACCAGTATGTAAGACTATACAACAGTACATGGCACACTGTATGTGACACAATGCACCACCTAGCCACAGGAGGTGTATATGAAGCTAATGCATGCAGACATTTGTCATCCATTGAAATGAATGTAAAGTACAGTTACAGTACTACCAGTACATCACACTACTTGTTGATAGCAAACCCCTCAGTAACATATGTGCACATTCATCGCTATAGGTGGCATACTGCTGTACTACACTATACATGTTGCTAGATATG
This sequence comes from Protopterus annectens, assembly GCF_019279795.1. Taxonomy (NCBI): domain Eukaryota; kingdom Metazoa; phylum Chordata; order Ceratodontiformes; family Protopteridae; genus Protopterus; species Protopterus annectens. Next base: position 1,222,727,937 of record NC_056746.1, on the reverse strand, counting down.
CACTTATATCCTGTGATACACATACCACCAAGGCCATGTTACAGGCATACCCACACACACATCAGACATACCTACAAGACACAAAGGTATGGCAACCCAGATTAGTTTTACCTGTGTAACATACAGTACTGTGTGTCAGCACCTACAAAACCTCATGCCTGAGGTATGTAATGTGTGAGAACTACAGGTAACAAACAAAACAGTGTTTCCAAGCAATGTGGATATAAACCATACGGTGCTGTTTAGGCCTACAGCTTCAGGTAGTACTACAGTTCATACAAGATTTGTATTCACTAGTGTTAACAATCAATAAGCATACACATACTGCTTTAGCCTACAATGGCACACTCCGGTCAACACCATGGGACTACATCACACAGTATGCCATACTGCTTTTCCTGCCTAGCAATAGCATATGTATCTTTTGCTGGGATTAGAGCTACAACACTACAGGCCATGATATACACAGTTTCCCACTAGGCTATCATACACATACACAACTTTGACATATTCGCCTATACATTCACCATCACACCCAGTCAACCTCACATAGCAAGTAATGCAGCAAGTACATGCGTGTGTGTATCGGGTCCTAGGTAGCTAATAGGCTATTATCCGTAGGGCCTATGGAAGCCTAGCCATATGGAACCCTGCCCTTCAACACCCATGTAATGTAGGTTCATGTGCCCCTGTCATGCAGAGCCACAGAGGTGATTCCCGAGTTGTATTTCCTATCTCACATCCAATCATCATGATTATTCATGACAACTGCTAATGAGGACCTTCATTTGCTATTGATAGGTGGTTAGTTCCAGAGTATGGTATGTGTCTGAGATGATAATGTACCACTTCAGCATGTTCTGCTTTTTGACGTTACAGGGTTTAGATCAATACAGTGTGTAGCTTGTATGGAGTTTAATCTGTTTATATGGAGCATGTCCAACACCTGTGGGTTTGGCATAGCTTTGTATGTTAGGCAGAGGTTGCCTCTGGGTAGGCAGTATGCGACACAGTGTAGCTGTGGTTTTGTAAGACAGTCTGCATAGGGCATCTGTTTGAGTCTGGTAATACTCTTTGTGAGGTCTGTGTCTGGCATCTACAGTTGCTGTGGATGTCTTCTGAGGTACATACCAACAGGACCAATGTACTCTGTGATGGGTGTTATGACTGATGAGTACAGTGGAACACTGACCTCTTTTTCCATGGATGACACACCTTTTCTGATGGCATGTGGACAGTACTCAGTTTACATGACTAGTGTGGTACTGTGATTATCAATAGGGACACTACTGTCCACCTGTGTCCCGTAGTCTCTTATCACACTTTTGGTGTTGAGTAAACTACCACCTATGTGGTAGTTCATGGGTACCAGGTTTTTAACAAAAGGGATGGCAATATGTTTACAACATTGAGCTTGAGCGTACATATGACCATCCACTGGTGTACATATAGATATACATATAGGCACATATACAGTCCCCCTTTCATGGTCGGAATATCAATTATGCAAAGGTTGAGAGGGATGCAGTTATGTAATGATATTGCACAGTCTTGTCCAGAATGCATGGAAGGTATTCTCAGCCCATGTATCTTTAGCAGGACCCCCAATTTGGAAGACTAAAAACCTAACAAATCATACCCACGGCATTTAAACACCACATGTCATATGCCAGCACTGTATGCTGTCTTGTTCGGCACACAATACAACCTACATATAAATATGCACATAACAACCTGCACCAACATATAAATGTCCACCCTTCACAAACAGTTGCAGTATGTCCCTTGCTCTATGCACATGTTCAGATGCTAATTTATCAGACCCATAAATATCTCTCCATATGTGTGTGCCATACACACATAGGGTCCACACTGTTGTAAGTCCGTACACCTCATGGATGACCTGTTGGGCCTTGCTACAACATGGACAGTTGTCACATGTGTGCATACAGTAATAGTACAGGGAGTATATATAGATGCAAATGCTAACATTGCTATACTAGCCTGGTACAGCAGTTGCCAATGCTAAGCTACACATTATGTAACTATCATGCATGTCTTACTCTGTCACATCCAAGTTTATATAGGTGTTTGCACTACTCCCCCAAACTGCCATTATACACAGTACTGTACAAACCATAAATAACATGTTCAGATGTTTGACATATAATGCTGAGTTACATACGTCACAATTATGTCCCACTGCACACAGCTACACACTAATTTGTCCATGGCAGTAGTTATGCATGGCATCACTGCATACATACCTACTGCTGCCACATATGCATGTTTCAGAGTATGTACAGTACTCTTCATAAACATCTACTACTTGCCGGTAACTACAAATCTGTTACATGCCTGTTACTCACTTTCAGGTCTGTCTGTGTATGCTTTGACATTTTTTTTTTATTTATTAAGTAAAGTTTTTTACTTAAGTTTTATTATTGGTTATTAATTAAGTTTTTTTTTCTTAATTAATATATTTAGGTTATAATTAAGTAAATAATTTTTTTACTTAATTAAAGATTTCTTTATTAAGTACTAAAGTTTGTCACTACTCTCCAGGAGTTGTAGAGTTGCTGACATGTGCAATGTAATGATTACATGTGGGGATAGCAAGTGCAGTCTGTTTTTATAGGTATCTGCGCATGTGCATGTGATGCCCTCTGCACCAACTGGTGCCCAGTATTTGGTAAATGCATACAGCCTGCTGTGTGGTAATTGCAGTACTCACTGTCATAGCAACCCAATGCTATAAATTGCTAAGGTATGTAGGCATAGCCCTTTCAGATTTCCATAGTGGAGCCCATGCTTGTTTGCTGTGGATACTGTTGTGTAAGTCAGAAGGTTGGTATACTTATATCTGAAGCTAGAGGTGTAGACAGTGATGTACATGTACTCAGACCTGACTGTTGCCACTTGCAGTACAGAGCTATCAGTGTAGAGTTTAACTCACCCCTACAAATGCTTACACAACATTTATGTGATTATGTAGTTTCTTTTCTACTCATATAATTAACTGCCATACAAATGTAGTTATTGAGAAGTATTCTTTTGGCACATGAACTGTTTGTGAACTGTTATACTGTGAATATTAATGTACTCACTTCTGCAGGGTTTGTGTTTTTATTGTTGACATTAGCACAGGGTTCACAGGACAACTGGACAATTCCAGTACTGTGTATGCCTACCTACATCCTTGGTAGACCCTAAACACACAAGTGTATTTAAATTGTGGGGGGGTGGGTGCTGACATACAGAGAGCATTATGTATTATTGTGTGAATGTTATCTTACTGGACTTAAAGGATTGGTGTGTACCTGTTAGTTTATCAAGGCAGGTGGTCTGTCTGCATAGTTCCCAACTGTGAACCTATCCAGATGGTAGTCAAATGTTACACTGTTATTCTTTGTCTGTGCAACTCACAGGTGTTTGCATCACTGGTACAATGGCATTGCTACAGTCAGTTGCTACCAGTACATGGCTACATCCTTTGGTATTTCTGTGCTGTACTCCTACATAAGGTATGCTTGTGGAAGTCCTACCAAAGCTATTTGCAGAGTGTGTAACAGCAGAATAGCTGATATGCCTGTGTGTTTGTGCCTCTGCCAGGCCTATGAAACACTCAGATACATCTTTGCATGGAGTCAGGGATAGGTAGTTAAAAGTGAGGTACACCTTACACATAATACAGACAGTAAGTGTAGACTTGAGTGAAGCAGTGCATATGGATTAGTACTCCTTTTATGAAGTACAAGCATTGTCTACTGTTATTATTGTCAATATTCATTGTGTAATACCCCACCTTTCTGACTGACATCAGTACTTTTCAGAGGGATTCAGAGGGACACAGCTAAAATATGTTTCACAATCAGGGACATCCATGTAAAGTAGTCACAGTTAGGTAGTATGGCCTCTGCCCTAATCAGATATGCCACTGTTTGTCCTACTATGATACTGTGTGGGGGTTGTAAAGTGCCTCTGTAACATTATTTGCTGCTAGAATGGCTGCTTCTCATATCACACTCATGTAATGCATTCCACAGCAATTGCTGATAAAGATCCACCGAACAAGCTTTGTGTTATGGCCTTTCTATTTTTCCTTTACATTCAGTCATTGTAATGCATGATATATTTATTTCAGCACCAGGTTATTGTATATCTTCTGTGGCTTAGTGGTAATTCATGCAGTATAGTTTGTCAATTGTCTGGGGTTCAAGACTGACAGAGGTATTTTATTTTGCTGCTGAGCAGAACAAGGGCCCTGACATAGACTGACTAAGGCACTTTTAAGAAGTTGTAAGTGGGTTTGCGTGGGTTTGCACGACACTTAGCAATACTAAGCTAAGTGCACACATGCGCACACTTGCTTAATCCCAGTTACTACTGCTTAAGAGTGCTTAGTCCCGCTAACCCCCTTGCTAATTTCTTTGAAAGAAAAGAAAATGGGGAGATGGGAAAGTGGTGAAAAAGGGGGCACAAATTGGGAAAGACAGTAGGGAAACAAGCTAGGGATGTGCAGGACAGGTGTAGGGAAGGTCCATAGCTGCTCATTTCTTTACCAGCAACAGCTGTGCATGTGCAATAAATTTGAAATGAAATTTGAAACCTTCCACCCCTGAGACAGGGGTGAGGACAACAAAGTATGTGGTACTGACAGTTATAATTATCAGTTTACATGTCTGAAATGGGCAGCTATGTATGGGGCGTAATTTTTTGTGGGTACAGATTGCCCTTTTTTTTTTTTCAGGTGAGAGTGGAAAGTGAGGTAGAGGAAGTAGGTATATTTGGGGAGGAAGGTTGGGGAAGTAAACAGACAAGACAAACAAGACACATACAGGGGCAATGTATGACACATAGGGTGGGTGAACACAATTGATGTGGATGGATGTTTGGAAATCGCAAGCCCATGAGCCCACAGATGGTAACAGTGGAACTGAGATCCCCACCCATGGGCAGTCACCACTGCACCTTCACAGCCCCAAGGGTGCCTGTGCTGGGGGCTGCGTAGGATGGGCAGGCTCACCCATGAGATGCGCCACTCTCACCTCGAGCTGGCATAGGGGATCAGCAACTGAACGCTGGATCTCCCTATACACCACAACCTGGACCCTTCAAAGGGTGACAGGTGGCCCTTCTCCACCCATGCTTGCACAGGGGGGATGAGCCCCATCCCCTGCAGTGTTTCCACCCAAAAGTGGCATAGGACCAATGGAGGAGGGGAGCCTTGGCTGTGGTGCCAGGTGCACTCACCAGCTGAGGAGGGATAGGTGGGTCCATTGGGACTGGCCTTCCCATACGTTCTGTGATTAGGTGTGTTTAATTACAACATAAACAACAGCATTCCAAATTAGTTGTAATAGCATGCAGTAATATTCCCATTAACCCAATACACCAAGGTTCCAACAGTTGAACAGCAAGCATAAAACATGCATATATTGAACAACAGTGGACATTCCAACAAGCTTGCAGGAATGATTGGTGGCAACAGGCCACCATGATTGTGGTGTTTGAACAGGGCACATGCATCAAAGTGAATGCAGATATTTATAGAACAATAGGGCATATGTCCCAAAAAATGTTTTGAGATTACACATACCCGTTGAGTTGTGGAATGGCATTGCTTATGCACATACAGTAGGGTGTAGAAAGAAACCTCAATTAACATCTTATAAGTACATTTAGTCTACACTATTTTCCTATTGACTGCAGGTGTATATCTCCTACATGTATTATTACACTTGGCAACATGCATTAGGTTGTGTAATGGGTTTGGCTATTTCATTATATACTGGACCTATATCTGACATACTAACTGTCCAAGATGCAGATGTTATTGCTACATATTTATTGATTGTATTTATATTTCTTTATCTACATATCTGGATGTGTTTACATGACATTTTCAGTTAGATTTGTACAGAACCCTACATTTCGTGTAGCACACTCACATTTCTAGTGATCTAATTAACAAGCTACTCATGTGCCAGATTTAATTATGCATGCCAGCCAGTAACTGACTGTTGAGGACTGTATATATGCTTCACAGCTACTGGCACTTCTATCAACCACTTTAGATGGGACTGCCCAACTGTAGGTCGCCAGCACTTATTAAAACAGTACTATTTGTATAATGCAAGGGTACAACAACATTTTAAAGTAAGTGACACAGACACACTCCAGGTTTTATGCCATTATTAATTACATTACACACCTTTCCACAGGCTCTCTCCTTTATTTGATATTACAGTGCATATGGAAGACATATTCAAGACATATTATACCTTTATTAATAGGTTAGAACACTCTTGTTCAGGCTCGCTCAATTTATATGACAGTACATGCAGAGATATTATTCTGGACATATTTTATCTTTCTTAATGGGTTACTACACCCTTTTTCTGGTTCTCTGACTTATTTTATATAACAGTACATGTAGAGGAGTTATTTGGGGCATTTGATGGTTGTATTATTGGGCTACAACACTTTCAGCCTCTCTCTCCTATTTTATATAACAATACACGCAGAATAATTACTAACCTGCCTGGTGGTGCAGCCTTAGCAGCCTATCTGCATAGGCTTGCTGATTCACAGCACGGACACCTGCAGCTGTGAAGTAAATGAAGGGATATTGAGACATACCTATCCATTATACAGAATCAATTAGCATGTCTTACATACTGCATTCCATGGCTACCTACTCAGCATTGGGGCATCTTGCATCCCACGGGCCTCCTGTATCCATTGGTTCAGTAGGTCCTGCTTCTGTCTCTTCAGGTCTGCATGGTGGTGACGGACCTGCTAACCAGTCCGAGGAACGCCTGTGACACTGGTGAGGTCATGAGCTAACCGGTTCCAAGCCTCTGCCTTGTACTCCGTCCCTTGGAACTGGCCCTGCAGGAGTCTTGACTCATGACGGTGGACACGGAGCCAAATCATGTATTTCGACTCCTCAATGCCCCAACGTTGCACTCTAAAGTGTGTACCCTCTCCAGCACCAGCCATTCTAACTGCAGATGGGAGCTACAATCAGTTATGGCAAGTATTCCTACCTATGGGGCTTAAATATACCGCATTTCCCGCACTTTTTTGTGATTGGCCTTTTTTGAAAATTCTCGACTGACTGCAGACCTGCTTAGTAATGGTTAATCTACCATTTATAAGTATATGTATGTTAACAGTGGCTGTTTATCCAAAGCTGTCATGGCTTAGTGGTTCAATACTTTGATTATGGTACACAGAGTCCTGAGTTCAAACCTTCTCATTGCATTTTATTTTACTACTGTCTAGACAGGCTAGGGGGTGTGGCTGTGTTTAGGCAAATTTGCTCTACATTGCTCCATGTTGACCTACGGTGCACTGGGTGGCGCGGCACACACCTCCATGCAAA
>NC_056746.1:1222693047-1222715547 GCF_019279795.1 Protopterus annectens | reverse complement strand
CTGTCAGCATTCTGGACAGTACTACCTATCTCTGAAGTGCACTTAGAGAAAGATTAATATGTGTTATGCATACTGCAACATATGACAGTTTGTGATGTGTGATAACACTACAGCAGTAACACGAGGAATGTGCAAATATGTGTCATAAATGCTGGAGTACTTAGCCATATCTCACAATTAGTCATCCTGAAAATAATACATTTTAAATTAAATGTTATGTTATTATTAATTGTATACACTGTGCCAATAATGAGTTACTGTAATTTTCTGTATGCCCCCTTTCTGAACAAATGGTATGACATGAAAGCCTGATGATGTGTAACACAAATTAACTTGTAATGTGTCGACTCAATGTGGAAAGGATGAATGTGTCATGTTAATGCTGTAAGCATTTTGTTCTACCCTAGATATATCCTTCAAGTTTATTTGCAAGTGTAATTTCTTTATATAGATATGTATCTAAGTATAGCTATATATCTATATGTATCTAAAGCTCAATAGACACACACACACACACACACACACACACACACACACACACACACACACACGCACATAGATATATTTTTTCCTTTTGCATTTGTATGCCACTTGGCAGTGCACAACAACATTTCTTGTCTGAAGGCAAAAATGAAAACATGAATTTGGGCTGCATTCAGTTGTGCAAACGAGCCTGGCACTGTTGCACTGCCATCAGCACTATGGACAGCACTGAGTGAAGAAAATGCACCCATCAGCTACTTATTAAGGCATAACTGAAGTGAATTTAAAGAAAGAGAGCAGGTGATGCAGGATTCAAATCCAGTTTACAGTACTTTTAACGAGGAGGTAAAAATGACATTTGTCACAAATGTTTAATTAGGAATGTAACACTAAATACAAACAAGTAACATAAATATGATTTTTGCAACAAATGTATCATTAATGCTTGTTAAACATTACAATGATAGTTAATTTAAAATGCACTTGCATGGGTATGATATACAGAATAATTTTATTAAAGTTATTATGACTTATCAGATGCCATAACTATGTGTTTAGGACAGTATATCTTGTAATGTATGCATATAACATACCCCGACATATATTACTCAGATCATGCAAATTCATGCATGTGAAATGTATTTGCAACCACAAATGCTGCCTTTTACATAGAACTCCAGTACCGTCAGCAGCTAAAGGTATCTCTTACGTACATCTCCATTAATTTTTAAATTAGTATATCTCAAATTAACACCTACAAAAGGATGTTCTCTTCTGGTATAGACAGTTAATAAGCAAGGTTAACATTTTATCCTCCTTTTTCTGATGGTTTTGATTCCTCCATGATACTTCTCAGTTTTACTAGTGTGTAAGTTCCAACAGCCCAATATATCACAAATTATACCATTATGCTTACAACCAGCAATGATTATCACAAGCACAATAAAACATTTAGGGTTTAACACTAGAACGTGTGTAAAGTGTGTGAGCATCATGCATGGAAAATCTTACAGAAATATTTCACACATTCATTTTTCATCTTTTGTCTATGTGTCTGCCAAGCGATTTTTGTGATTTCAGTTGCACATATGCATCTGGTAAGGCTGTACATCTTCACACACAGACTGTTACACATGAGATCCTAATTGGGTGCCAATTCAGACACATAGTTCTAGCTTGACTTCTGTTGATATGGCTGCTGAAGGTGAGGATGGTGTTCCATTTAGAGGACAAAGGTGGAGTGATGAGTCTACAAATTTTATGACACTCCTCATCAAGTGTTACAGCCATAGACTGCTGCAGGGGGGATTATACAGGTCTGTATTAGAACAGCGAAGGTTTAGCTTGTCAAACACCTAAACATTGACAGCTGAACAGCAAAACCTTAAAACCACAAACGGTCACTTCCTCAAATTTTTTCATAGGGAAAAAAATTTGCTTGGCCGTTATCGGGAGATTGCCCTTTTCCCCAATGTAAAGCGATCTCAGAGTTGGTATATTTTGTTAGGAGGGGTGTGGGTGGCATAGCCCCCCCACATCGGGGGTCTGGGAAATAAAGTCCCCCCCATTTAATTAGGGTTTGAAAGTTTGTTTTAGTGTCCCATGGCCAAGCAATTTTTTTCCCTATGAAAACATTTGCAGAAGTGGCTGCTCGTGGTTTTAAGCTTTCACTGTTTAGCTGTCGACGTTTAGGTGTTCAACAAGCTAAACATTTGATTATATAATATAGACCCGATTATACTGGTTCACAGTATAAGGCTAAGGCATGGAATAGCTTGGACAAATCTGTCTCCAGTACAACTGGTATTCCATGCACCTGGGAACAATGTTACTACTATTACATTAACATGAAGAGATGCAAACAGGACCTCCTGAACCAATAGGCCAAGAAATTTAAGACAGCAAAGCCCCCACAGTTGTGTAACTATAGTGACCCATCACAATTCAATGACATAGCATGGACTAACCAGCCAATATATTTATTCATTATGCTTTCATATCTGTTTTTTTTTTCTCTCGACTGTACAGCTGCAGAAGCAATAGCACAGAAAAGTGAGGCACATCAAGAGAGACTGGTTCAACTCAAAGAATCAAAGGGTAAGTAATTATCAGATCTGAATGGAAGCCAGATCATTTTCAGTCTACAAGTCTATATCATCTTGAGCAGGCATACCTAACCTTTGATATCAAGCATATATGCCTTCTCCAATAGCTGTTAGTGATTGCATTGCACAATGAGTACACTGCCTTAATTATGTGTGGGTTCATTTCCCAGAAGCAGAAATTAGCTTTTATTACAGGATAATATAAAATATTAACTGTAGTACTGAATGACAGTAACAGTTTACTGTTGTTAATTGCAATTGTTAACTTGGAAAGCATATATCTGATATGGCATAGTCAAATAAATGTTTCCATTTTTATATAATAACATTGACACTGATATATTTTATGATGCATTAGTGTCTTCACATCATATGTGGCTGTGCCAAAGCTGAAAATATTTATGTGCCATATTTGATTACGTATTGAAATAATAAAACAGTTTGACATGACATTGATCTAATTCCCTCTATTTTGTCTCACCCAACCAATATCTCTCTTGTATTTTTTTTTTTTTTTGGGGGGGGGTGCATTGCTGCTGAAACCAAAATGAACATCCACACAGGGAGCTATAATGACTACTGCTGTTTGGCCTGCCATGCCACCACAGGCAGTGCAGACACCCAGCAGATCCAGGACACAGCCTGTCAGCATATTCTCTGCAACTACTACCCTACCTGCTGCACCTACTTTTCAGGTAGCTGTGCTCTGAATGAAGGTGAAGTGGTACCCTTTGCGAGCAGTACTACTGGTGATGGTGATTTTATCAACTATTAAGAGCTGACAAGGTTGATGGATGACATAACGGAGAGGGGCCTCAGTGCTCAAAAATGGTAGAGTTTAAAAGGTCCTGTATTGGACTGTCATACTGATGTCATGTCCAGCACTGACCCAGGAAAGTGACATAGGAGACAGTCATGATGGTTATGAGGGTTAGGACTTGATTCTTACTGTGCTCAAACTGGTCATGGATGTGTTTTTGATGTCCACTACCTACTCTCAGTCATAGTGTCCCCCAGTCTATTGGGTCCATCATCATCATCATCATCATCATCATCATCCCTTCTGTCTTAGTTGTCCTGTATGCCTGTACCTGCAAACTAACCTACCCTTTTGCCTATGTCATCTTGATATACTTGAATTAGTCATATTGGATATACAACATTATTCTGTTGTTGTCATCTATCCCTTGGGTGGCAACTGTCCTAATTTATCAGAGTCTGTTTACAACTTTGCATATATGTTGACTACAACTATTCTATATATATGTTCTGAAGAAGTGGACAGTTATGGTGCTGTCCCATTACCATCCTGCAAATTCCTGAATTCTTTATCCTGCTCCCTGCAATCTGCCCCCCTCCCACAATTTTCATCACCGTCCTATCATTCCCTTTTTCAAATGTTTAATCTGTTCAAAAAATAGAAACACACAACAAAATTGGACAGAAAAGGCTAATCAAAAAGCCTTCACTTTTTTGTCTTCAGCGTTTACATGGAGCTTGACATTGTGCACCAATGCTGAGTGACGGCAAATGCTGTTTTACATCCTAAGGGAAAAACTGGTCAGTTTTTTCATCACCCACAGTACTTCAGTTATCTTCATGCAAATTTGCTTAAACCTGCTGTGCTTTATGAATACTGAGTTAAGGCAGCACTTTAAAATGGTCAGTCTAACAGTTATTAGGGTGCTGTGTGTAATGAACTTAGAGTTCCTGTGTGCTGTGTTGAGATAATTCACATATCTGTACACTGATGTTTTTGCACAATGTCAAGCATTCAGTTCCAGACATATATCAAAATATTACTTCATGTCATTTTATACTCTTATCATATGCTTAACTAAGAAATTCTGTATTTTTCTCCAGTGACATCAATTCATGAAACTAGCAGGCATAGAAAAATAGAGCATTGGATTTGAATAGTGCAGTAATCAAGCATTTTCAAATACATTCTGTTCCCAACAGGGAAGCTTATTAAACCACCCTTGTCCTGTTTATGTTTTAATCTTGTATCATCTCTTCTACTCCTTGTTGCTCCCTATAGCAAATGCTTTATTGTACAGAGCATAACAGATTATTAATGCTGAAATACTTGAGCGTAATATACCCTAAAGGTGTCCTGAATTGTCATATAAACCAAACTCTTAGTATGTCGCTCTTCCTCTATCTCTCTGTCTCTCTCTTCACTCCTTCTGCCTCATCAGTTTTTACTGTTTCCTATTTATTTGTCTGATGGATGTAATTTTCAAGTTGTGGGATTTTACTTTTGCCATTACTGTAATGAAACCTAATGCCTCCCTTACTTCAGTAAGCTGTCACTGTCCCTTCAATTGCATGATTTTAACTTTAGGAAGTCGGACTTCCTTTGTAGTATGCTGCAATAATAACCAGATCTATAGACTGATCTTTACATGGGTCCAAAGGTTTTAATACAGAACTATGTCCAACGTTTATTAACTGTTTGACCATTTTATGTGTTGCAGTTATCTACATATTGTTTTGGTCCAACATTATCCTGTTGTGTCATCATTTTCTTTCTGTCTCCCTCTCCCTCTTTCTACCTCTCTACCCCCTTCTGTGTTATCAGTCTGAGTTGTCAGCATTTACATGATGCCTGGCAACAAGTGGCAATACTATCTGATGGTAAATGGCAGTTCACTTCTTATGGCTAAATCTTGTGAGTTTTTGCTTTAGATCACATTAGCACAATTAGCTTTGTGCAAATGTGCCTGACCCCTCAGTGCTATACAAAACAAACTAAAAGTAACAAAGTGTAATACAGTTATTCTTACATATCTATATGACTACTGGATGTAATGTACAGTCCAAGGGATGTTGCAGCTGACAGAACTGTGATGAAGGCTGTGATCTACATACTCCCTTTCTTCCACCTGTTGTCAATGTCCTTTACAATGTGTAATTTAAACTTAATGAAGTATGAGCTCCTATGTGGTGTGGTGAAATAATCCTCTGATCTTTGCACTACTATTTCATACTGTCAAAGGTTCGAATCCAGAAGTATGTCATAAAAATATGTAATGTTTTTCCATATCAATTGTATGTGTATAACTGTGTGCTACAGACATTATTAACTCACCACTACCCAACCTATGTCCTCATCACATTTTTCACTCACCTACTCCTTCTTGATCTAGATTGAAAGCACTTAAATGTACAGAGCAATGCTTCTAAAATGTACAGATTTTCAAAGAAATTCCACATTTCTGCACCTTAATATGTCATGAGTTCATCACAACATCTGTGAATTACTGGCAAATTACGGAGAATAGAGAAATGCCTTACATTTGATGTTCAGACTTTATATAGGTCAGAAAATGCATTATCCTTGCACAATTGAAAGTTCATAAGGGCAGTATCTCCAAATTGTCCCTAACCTTTGTCTTTTCTCATCCATTATCTTTCAACATTTCATGTACAGAGCTGACAGAATAATCATGATGACAGCCTTAAGACGAACACACCACAGAAATGTGCAGAAATGTCCTATAAATAAATCTGTTTGTATGTGTCTGTCACCACCTCCAAATCTCTCGCTCTTCCCATCCCTTGTGTCTCCTCAGTCTTTCACCTCAGAATTTGTGTGATGCCTGCCTCTGCACAGCACCTGTAACTAATGGGAAAAGCCAGTAGATAGTACACACCTTGTGAGTTTTTTGCCTTTAGCTGCATTAGGCTGATGGCATTCGTGCTACTATGCTTAGCCTTGCTGATGTACAGAAAGACATGCTGATAACAGCATTAGAAGGCAGCTATTACTATCGCTTGAACAATCTGCAGAGTTGAATGTACACCATATGGAATGCCCCAATTAAAAAAAAGTCTTATGAAGCACTCTGCCTACAAACTTCATTGCTTCCTAATTTTTCCATTGTTTGCTTTTCCACTAGCTTCTGTGTGGAGTCTGCATGTCCTCCCTGTGGTCACGTGGGTTTCCTCCGGGCGCTCCGGTTTCCTCCAACATCCCAAAGACATGCTGTAGGTGGATTGGGCACTCTAAATTGGCCCTAGGTGTGAGTGTGTGCATGTGTGTGCCTTCAGTGGAAGGTTAGCCGCCGGGCTGGCAACTCGACACTTTAAAAAACTCCACTGCCAATCATGAGCGAACAGGTGATGGCGACCCCTAACTGGGAAAAGCTGAAAAGAAGAAGAGGAAGAAGCTTTTCCACTAGCATTTACATGCTTCATCCCTCGTGTATTTCATATTTTTTTTACACAGTGTGCATATCTTTGAGAAATTACTGCAGGGCATTAGATGCAATCAAGATTTTATGGGTTACTAAGCATACTACAAAAGGCACATTTGGACAATATTGCTAATATATACACATAAAGTGATAGCTTCAGTGTGGTTTCATTGCAATCCATGTTCTGAAATATACTGATTATGACACATACATGCCTGTTATTGATTTATTGACTTCTTTGTTACAATCATGTCACATATACGCATACAATTGCAAGACAGCAAATGGAGCATGTCTCAAATACATTTGCAGTTACCAGATATGTGGGCTGTGTAAATATAACAACTATATCGTCCATATAATGAGTGATGTACTGTAAGAGACATGACTAATGTGGAAATTATGACACATAAAATATCAACATAACACATATCTGTTCTGGATTTCATCACAATCAGATGTGTCTGTCTGTCTATACTTCTTATTTGCATGAAAGTTGGCAGGGAACATCATTGACTACAGCTAATTCCCATTCTAAGTTCAGTACCTCAGTATATCATTAAACATGCACTAACGTCCCACTCACCAGGCTGAACAAGGAGAGGGTCACAGTAAGCTGCCTATCGGGCGCTAGAATCCGCCACATAACACAAGCACTCGGGTCACTCCACGGCAAGTACAAATATGACACAGTCATTGTCCATGCTGGTGTGAACGACCTGAGACGTACCTCCCTGGACTACATGAAAAGAGACATAGAGGAGCTCTCTGATTATGTAGCCCAGGCAGGTATGACCCTAACCCTGAGCAGTATCCTTCCTTCACCAAGAATGATGCCACAATATAGAGACAAGATGATCAGCTTTAACAATTGGCTTAATGTCTGGTGTCATTCAAAGGGGATCCAGTGTCTGTCTGCCTGGGATGACATGCTTGACAAGCCACGCTGCTTCAAGGGACGGCTTGCACCTGTCACCCTGGGATTCCGGATATTGGCTAAGGCTCTTGCCACCCCCATAGTGCCTTTTTTAGGCAAGGCTCAAATTCTAAACCTACCGCCCTAGAAAACAAAAATGGGAAGAAACTGAGGGTAATGCTGCTCAATGCCAGAAGTCTAAATCTCAAAATGCACGCACTCGAGGCCCTTCTCAGTATGGAGAACATCGATGTCTGTGCTGTAACTGAAACCTGGTTCAAGGCTCCTGAGAGCACCCCGGCACTATTAGGTTTTACCTCATATCATGCGTTCAGGCCCCAAAACCCGGACCACACCACAAAAGGAGGGGGTGTATCCATATTCATAAAGGATACCCACACCTCCAGGTTGGTGGCAATGCACGAAGCTTCGGAAACCATCCAGGTGCAACTAACCATAGGCAAAACTGCTCTACAAATTGTAGCATGCTACAGGCCACCCTCTCAAACTCAGGAACCCCACACAGCCTTCCTGAAGACACTGGAGGGTATAAATGTATCTCCAAACACCATCATATTGGGTGACTTCAACTACCCGAATATAGACTGGGAACATTACTCAAGCCCTAACTTTCTAGCCCAATGGTTCCTGGAGTTCATAAATTCAAATGCCATGGAACAGCTAGTCACTGTTCCCACGAGAGGAGAAAATATACTAGATCTCATTGTCACAAACATGGGGACAAAATGCTCCACACCGGAAGTATATCCCTCATTGGTGAGATCTGATCATAAACTAATCTCACTGGAAATCCACATCCCGCCCCCACCCCAAACAAAAAAGACCATAGTGAAGAACTTCTCTAAAGCAAACTTCACACTACTCAAGACTGGTGTGGCATCCTTCAAGGCCCCTGAGCCAGTGGAAACCACAACCCAAGCTGTGGAAGCCCTTACAAATGCCTTCTATGAATACCTCCAGGACTGCATGGATCAGGCAATCCCAAATAAAACCAAGACTCTTTCCACAAAGGGCAACGTCCAGTCTGGTGGACCCCAGCCATTAACAAACTTTACAATAAGAGGAGAAAGCTATTACATGATAGAACAAAATCCATAAAAGGGAAGTCACCCTGATCATTATTAGTAAAAAATACGAGCACTCATAAAATCAACTAAGGCCAATTTTGAGAGAAAAATTGCCATGGATTCAAAGGACAATCATAAGGCCTTTTTCAGCTATGTTAGGAACCTGGGTGGAAACTCCCAGATATGCTCAGAATTAGTCCAAAATGATACAAAAATCACTGAACCCACAGACATTGCCAACATACTGGCAGACAGGTTCAGTGCAAACTTCACCCCCCTCTCCCCCCCTAAAGGAGAGATAACTATCCCAGCTGAGTGTAGCCTCCCGGACATCTCAAATGCACAGGTGAAAGCTGCTCTCTCTAAAGCTAAAAACACAGCATCAATGGGACCAGATGGTGTCCCCGGCTGTGTGCTACATGAGCTAAATGAGGAATTAAACCCGCACATAAGGCAGCTGTTTAATCTCAGCCTTACCACAGGATATGTGCCCAAGGAGTGGCGTACGGCAACTGTTGTCCCACTCCACAAAGGCGGCGCCTCTACGGACCCTGGCAATTACCGCCCCATAAGCTTAACAAGTCTAGTCTGCAAAGCTATGGAGAGGATCATAATGGAGCTCATAAACAAAGATATAGGGACTTGCAGACATTGGACCCGACCCAGTTTGGCTTTGTCAAGGGAAGATCATGCCTTTTGAACTTGGTCGACTTCTTCGAAACAGTCACCAAGGCCATTGATGAGGGAAAGGCAGTCCATACAGCCTACCTTGACCTTGCAAAGGCTTTCGACACAATACCCCACTCGGGTATTGTAGAAAAACTTACCAGCTTAAATGTAAACCCATATGTCACAAGATGGGTTGCAAACTGGCTTAAGGACAGAACCCACAGTGTTAGAGTTGCTGGCGCTGTGTCAGACTCCAAGCCGGTCACAAGTGGTGTCCCACAGGGCTCGGTCCTTGGCCCCTATTGTTTGGCATCTACTTCTCAGAAGTACAGGCCAACATAGGAGGACTTTGGCTGACAAAGTTTGCAGACGACTGCAAACTGGGCCATAGTGGAAAGTGCATCAGACACGGATATCCTTCAGAAGGGACTCACGGAAACAGATAGCTGGTGCCAGAGCCATGGCCTGAAGTTAAACGCCAAAAATGTATAGTCATACCCTTCGGGAAAAACAAGGTAACCCCAAGCTACCATATAGGTGGCAATCCACTAAGCACAGAAGAGGTTATCAGGGACCTGGGGACCCAGGTTGACAGTGGCCTTTCTTTTGACACTCACATTGCTAAAGTGGTTAGAAAGACCTTCTACATTGCCCACCTGATCATGAAGGGATTCACATCCAGATCTAGTGAGGTTATTGTTCCCCTGTACTCTTCACTTATCAGACCAATGATCGAGTACAATGCCCCATTCGGGATGTATCTCACCCGACATCTGCAGCAATTGGAGAGACCCCAAAAGTTCCTCACCAAAAGGATAAAGGGACTCCAAAATCTGTCATATGCTGCCAGATTGAAGAAACTCCAGCTCTATTCAGTCGCATACCGTCTGCTCAGAGGTGACATGTGCCTGACATACAAGGCCATGTCCAACTCGGAATTAATGGACATGCTCCACCTCAAAAAATCCAAATCCACCAAAACCACTAGAGCAAGCGACTTAAACCTTAGCACGGATATAAATAGGACGTGCTGTAGGGATAGATTTATCACTCAGAGACTCCCTATGCTGTGGAATAAAATCCCGGTCCATGTGAGGCAGAGCACCTCGCTGACTCTGTTCAAGAGAAATCTAGATCTGTGGATGGGAGATCGTAGGTTTACCCCGGGAATCATCTCTGTGTCACTGCTGGACAGAGGCACAACAAACTAATGGGCACAGTATTTTTTCATATAAGGGGTGGCGTAAGCCACAAAAATTTGGGCTAGGCTTATAAATGCCTTAGGGCAGATAGCCTAGTATAAACCTCTGAACCTATGAACCTATAATACTTTTCCATTAGCCACACAAATGAGCGTGTCAACTGTAAGCTTCAGGAGAAGATTTTGACAAAATAAATGTAGTGATTTGCATTACTTCTGTATGTGGTGATAACTGATGTAATCAAGACATGTAGATTGGTCAGTGATGTTGACTGAACACATCATTCTGCAAAGTTATGTTCTCACTCCAACACTTACGCTTGGAAATGATATGCGGTGGTATGGGAATGTTTCATACTTCAGCAATTTTCAGCAGTGCATTGTCATATTTTTGACCTGTCTGTTTGTATGTACACTGCACATTGCAGAATCATGAACAAATACCATTGATAAGGACACAACAAATGATTATTGTTTGTATGCAACCATCCTAAGCTGAATACTCATGAATTCTTCATTGTCAATCTGCTGTTTCACAGATGTGGTTGTCATCAATACACTATCATGTGAAACAGGTATGTGTCACTCTCACTACCACAATGTACATGAATGACAGCATAGATGAAATACTTGAGCAGTAAGTAATTACTTGTGATCAACACCATGCTATTACTCCTACATACCAACACACATTCCTTTTCACCCAAACCTGTGCACTAGCTTTTTAGCACGATATTGATGAGACCATCCTTTTATAAGTGCACTCTCTGACTATAAAAGTCAAACTTCTCCTGTGGCACATGAAGTTATTACTATGTTCCCTAGACTGTGTAATTATAGTGTGAATGTGTGTGTGTGTGTGTGTGTGTGTGTGTGTGTGTGTGTGTGTGTGTGTGTGTGTGTGTATCTTATGTCAGTTAAGCTTGATTTCAACAGATGTGCTCTGTCCACTTCCACTTAGGAGATACATTAAAATTGGAAGAGGACTCTCCAATCCCTTATCCAATTTTTATCAAAAATATCTCTTTGGCAGCTCACTGATGAGGTCATCCCTTCATAAGTGCACTCTGTCTCTATAAAATTCAGACTTCTCTTGTGGTGCTTGCAGTTTCCACTATATTCTCAAGTTTGTTTAACTAGATAGGTAGGTGGTCTGAATCTGACAGTGGTAAACGTGTGTGCGCACATGCGCATATGTGTGTGTGTGTGCGTGTGTGTGCGTGTGTGTGTGTGTGTGTGTGTGTGTGTGTGTGTGTGTGTGTGTGTGTGTGTGTGTGTGTGTGTGTGTGTGTGTGTGTCAGGTTAAGTATAGCTTCATTAACAGAAGTGCTGCATCTATTTCCACTCAGGAGAAATGTTTACACTGGTAGAGGACTCCCTCACCACCATGTCCCATTTTTAGCTCAAATATCTCTGTAGCACAATGATGAGGTCATCCTTTTATAAGTGCACTCTCTCTCTATAAAAGACAGACTTTTCATGTATCAGTTCATACAGTATTCTCTAAACTGTGTAATTAGATATGTATATGATCTGAAGCTGACAGTAGTAAACTGTGTGTGTGTGTGTGTGTGTGTGTGTGTGTGTGTGTGTGTGTGTGTGTGTGTGTGTGTGTGTGTGTGTGTGTGTGTGTGTCAAGTACATAGAGCTTCATCAACAGAAGTGCTGTATTGCTTTCCACTCAGAAGAACCGTTTATGATGACAGAGGTATCCTTCCTTCCCTTATCCCATTTTTAATGCAAGTATCTTCTCTGCAGCATGCTGATAAGATCATCCTTTCATGGGTGAGCTATATCACTTTGAAAGGCAGACTTCTCCTGTGGCTCTTACTCTTAATTCAGTGTTCTGTAGACTGTGTAAATAAACAGGTGGATTGTTTGAATCCAGTATGCTTAAATAGTGTGATTGTGTGTATTGTCATGTGCAACTGACTCCATTACAACACTCGTTATTTTCACCAGCATAGGGATACCCCATACATTTATAGCATCCTCAGGCAAAACTCAGTCAGTATGAAGTGCACACACTTGTTAATGAATCCCAGATTACATATGCAACTAATTCATCTCATTGTAGCTCCAAGTAGCCTAGGTCTTCACTGCTGTGACTATATCTTTGGCAAAAAATAATGCCTATAAAGTCATCATACTGATACACAAATGGAGTGCCCACCTGCACCATTGTCAGCATGGTAAAGCACTAGCTAAAGTTTCTCCTGCACATCTCCAGGGTCTGATGATCTATTCTAATCGACAGTTATATAGGTTTAGTATTATTTCAAAAGAGAAGAAATAAGGGTATTTAAATTTTTTAAGAATGTGCTATTATATAGGTTCATAGGTTGGTACTGGGCTATCTGCCCGAAGGCATATATTAGCCCAGCCATGTTGTGCGTTATTCACTGCCCCTTTAGTAGTTTCCTAGACCCTTGTACTATCAGCAGTACCTTTTTATCCCTAATAACTCCTTACTCTCCCTTCTTCACTTACTTCCTTACTGCTATCTATTCTCTTCCCTAACTTTCTGAATAACTATACTATAAGCCTGCTTTTCTGTCACTTCATACTGCAATTCTGTTTGTATTAGACTAATTTACCTTTAATTTCTCTGAAAAATGTCTAAAATGTCTCTAAATATTAAATGATTGTCAAATACCTTGTATTGATTCATAACCAATGTTTTTATATTATGTCTAATTTGTTATAATGATTTAAACTGCAGATGCTTTTGTTTTATTTTTGATGATTGTGTAATTATTGTTCTTAAAAATGTTTTGTTATAATGTGGAGCTTTTCTCCCTGGGCCTCCACTGAAAATGGGTTTTTACCCAGTTGGGCTTTCCAGGTAATCAAATATCAATAAATAAATAAATGAATAAATAAATAAAACCAAGACTATGTTTCCATTAAGTCTTTTGATAATTAATATATAAGCTAAAGTCTTTAATGAACCCACTAACTCTGCTTTGTATTTGAAAATTAATTCTACTAAAGAAAAAATAAATAAAAAAAAAATAACTTTCATACTAAAATTTCCAGTGTCAACTATCAAACTTTAAATAAGGGACTTTGGAAATACATTTCCAATGCGAGTCTGAAGCACCTTATATGAGGACATTTTTCCAGTTTTCATAGTTAGGTCCATTGCTTCTTCATTGCGAACATGTATAACCCTTTATAATATAATAATGTAATTCCCAAGAAACAGCATGGCCACTTGTCATTTTCTCCAAAACATCTCACTCCAGCATCTGAAGTTACAGAAATAGTTGTGAAAGTAATCTGATAACTGATATTCATAACTAATGGGAGGAGGACGTCAAGCATTAACTTACACTGG
Source organism: Protopterus annectens (assembly GCF_019279795.1). Taxonomy (NCBI): domain Eukaryota; kingdom Metazoa; phylum Chordata; order Ceratodontiformes; family Protopteridae; genus Protopterus; species Protopterus annectens. The sequence goes on along the minus strand of NC_056746.1, from coordinate 1,222,701,543 downwards.
CAGAATGTATTAAGGCATGATATAGCTCTTGGAATCTAATCTGTAGAAGGAAAGGAAACAGTAGTTCATGAAAAGTCAAGAATGCGAGTGCGAGACAGCCAAAAGAAAATGAAGACAGTGAAGGCTCATGAGTTATGCATGAAACAAATTATAAAGATTCTTCACATTGGCTCCGAAATTGTTATTCCACTCTTTATTTCAATCCAAAGTTGTATTCAAAACAAACGATTCATAACATTTGATTTGAGGATAGCTTTGTGAATATCCATATTTGTTTTGATTGTTACTTTGCCAGTAAAGTGGACTATGAACTGTGGAGTGTTGAAGCTGTCCTAGCCTCTGTATTTTATTATTAGCCATATACAAATCTGTACAATATCCCCTTTATCCGAATTCCATCAGCTCAAATTATATTACCAGGATAAGTCTGTGTAGCTGCTGAACTACAATGCACCGTGCCACCTTCTGTTCTAATGAAATGACAAGCATCAACATTTTATGTAACCTTTTAGATGCCATATTTCTAGGTATACTTTTTACCAAAGAGACACTCTTTGAGAGACAAGGGGACTCTAGAAGTGTTTTCTGAAGGTGTTGTAAATAGTTTATAATTAAAATCACTTCATCCAAACTTAAATACTAGTTTCATAATGACCATGATTCAGAACTATCCGACGTTACAAGCAATGAAGCTGCAGCAAAAAAAGGGATTTGAGCACAATTAGAAACCCAAATATTCAGAGGTACATTATCTGCATTGAAGATGTACCTCAATATTGACTAATTGCATGACCTGAGTCACTCTATGATTACTGCAAATGATAACAGGCCCTTTTCTGCTGCCCTTGCAATAATCACAGTTGGAGGATGATGCATCTTGTTAGCACAGACACCACTTTCATGTATTCCCCCGCAGAAACACACACACACACACACACACACACACACACACACACACACACACATGCGTGCGCATGCACATGCACGCACACACACGTGCACACACGCACACACACACGCACACACACACACACACACACACACACACACACACACACACACACACACACACACACACACACACACACACACACACACACCCACACACACACACAAACACTAAGACATGCATACAGATACCACCATGCCTCTTACCTGTTCCTGATTTAAAAGAACATCCTTGATATACCCATTATTTTGCCTTGCAAAACACAAATGATTACAGTCAGTCAATAATGCCAGACATTACAGTTACATTCTACTTAATGTTCAATAAATGAATTGTGATGCCAAGTGTGTTGCTCTATTAACATTTTAGTTCATTAGAGTAATATTTAGAAGGACTCCCCAATGTCATTTTATGCCCACCCCCCGATTTTGCCCAGAAGTCTTAATATGGCTGTTTTACATTGAGGACTTTTAACTCAGTAGAGTCAGATGGCAGCATATTATGCTTCTTAATATCCAAATCATTTCACAAGTCTTTGTAAGTTGATTAGGGTTCAGGAGTGTCCCCAACAATACACATCATTTATGCTGTGCTATCTCATTTTATTATGTTACATGCCTGTCATGCATGCAGGGCCATGAAGTAGTAACAGCAGCACATGGACACACACACACACACACACACACACACACACACACACACACACACACACACACACACACACAAAGGCACACACATATTATATATATATATATATATATATATATATATATATATATATATATATATATATATACTGTATACACACACACTGATATAATAACATACTATACATATATACTGTATACACACACACTAATATACTAATATAATATACTACTGACTCTGAGTATGGCATACTATTATTTTACTATCTTTACTGTCATAAGGTATTACATTCCCAGCCTCTCTCATCTGAAAAGCATTTTAAAAAGCAATAGCATTAGTGTTAATAGGCAAAACAGTCCTTCTAGCATGTTCTGAAATGACCAGTTACCACACATTGAGGCTGAGCAGTCTGTGTGCTGACTCCCTGTCTTTAGACCCTACAGGCAATCCTGCTCCCCTTATGTGACATATGCCAATATTTATAGTTGTACTGCTTAGCTGTATGTTGATACCAAACTAGAAGTCCTGTGCCAGATTTTAGTGCGGCTGTAGTTTAAAGATACCATGTCAAAAGTCTGTGACAGATTTCTCATCTCCTATTTTACATTCTGCATTCCCTTGTAGGCCAATATTCCTTCCATATGTCACATTCTCTCTTCTCTTCTCTTGCAGGGCTACCTACCTACAATATGTTGCATTCTGTATTGTCTTGCAGGAATATATTCCTAATGGATGTCACATTCTCTTTTGCCTTGGTGGACTACATACCACAAGTATGTTACATTTTGTATTGCCTTGCAGGACTGTGTACCTACAGTGTTACATTCTGTATTATCTTGCAGGACTTCATACATAAGGTATGTTACATTTTGTACTGTCTTGCAGGGCTATGTTTGTTACATTCTGTATTGTATTGCTGGACTACGTACTTTCCTGATGTTAAATTCTGCACTGTCTTGCAGGACTACATGCTTTCCTCATGTTACATTCTGTATAGCCTTTCAGGACTACATACCTACAGTTGGCTACATTCTGTGTTGTTTTGCTGGACTACATATTTTCCTGATGTTACACTCTGCATTGTCTTGCAGGACTACATGCATATAGAATGTTACATTCCACGTTGTCTTGCAGGATTATGTTCCTACAGGATGTTACATTCTGTGTTATCTTGCAGAATGACATACGATATGTTACATCTTGTGTTGTCTTACAGGAATATGTACCTACAGTATCTTACATTCTGCATAGACTTGCAGGACTTCATACCTACAGTATGTTGCATTCTGTTGTCTTGTTGGAATACATATATTTTACATTCTGCATTCTCTTGCAGGACAGCACTCCTTCCAGATGTTACATTCTGTATTGCCTTGCAGGACTACGTACCTACAGAATGTTACATTCTGTGCTGTCTTGCAGGATTATGTTCCTACAGGATGTTACATTCTGCACTATCTTGCAGGACTTCATATGTACAGTATGTTACATTCTGTATAGTCTTGCAGGACTTCAGACCTACAGTATGTTACATTCTGTGTTGTCTTGAAGGACTGTGTTCCAAGTGGATGTTATATTCAGTATTATCTTGCAGGACTAGCTTTGCTAGTCTGGTGCAGATGCCTCAAACCTGCATGTATATAGCATGTTGTTACTTTGTTTACAACAGATAACAGGTCACAGTAACACATGATTCATGCAAATGAGCTTTACAAAGTGAAGAATGAGGTCCTCCTCAATACCATACACATAAAAGGAGCATGGTTGTGCTAGAAAAACTTTGGCTAGGCAGGGCATGGATGACTTGGCTGATGTTAATGCTGATAGTGGTCATAACTGTGTAATACCTAAATGTCACAAATCTACATGAGAAATCTAATCACATGACTGTGGAAATCAGGACCTGTCAACATGGTGGCAAGGTGACTTCATCTGCTAGGTTGAAACTCACCCATGACAAGGAGAGGGTTGTGATCTATACTTGTTTTCCGGCTTTTCTAAGCTAGTATAGTCCAGTTTTCAGGTTAGTGCTGAATTCAGGGTTGTGATACAAGTTTCTGTGTTTGCCCATACCTTACTTGGATAGAAGGAAGTTTCTCTGTTCACCTGTGAGAGAGGGAAGCTTTGAGCAGCCTATCTGTTCCTGGAGGAGTGGTTTCAGCCCAGAAATTAGTAGTTTATTGGCCATTTTGGGCTAATTTCTATCTCTTTCATTTCCCTGCTATAAAACCTACATTTGCAAGGCTTTTGTGCTTGTATATAGCTCAGCAACTCCTGCCTGGGGTCCTGTAGAGTTCTACAGCAGCAGAGAGACAAATGAGAGACTTTGGAGTGATTAAGTATCATTTTTCTGCATTTTCTTGCTGCCTTTAGCTAATTCAGCCTAAAACACCATTTTTTTACAGTTTCTGTGATTTAAAAAGCTTGTTTCAGCTACATATTGTACTTATTTTACTGCCTGCACTTTAACAAAGTGATTTTTGTATTTAAATTACATGTTTAACTGTTGTAGGCTACAAACTCAAGTGTGATAGCCATTTCTCTGCATTCAAAATGTTTTTTTGATTGTATCTGCTTTATTTTCTGAAAAAAACAAAAACAAAAAAAAAAATACTTGTTTTCCTGCCTTTCTAAGCTAGTAAAGTCCAGTTTTCAGGTTAGTGCTGAATTCAGGGCTGTGTTACAAGTTTCTGTGTTTGCCCATACCTTACTTGGAAAGAAGGAAATTTCTCTGTTCACCTGTGAAAAAGAGGAGTTTTGAGCAGCCTATCTGTCCCTGGAGGAGTAGTTTCAGCCTAGAAATTAGTAGTTTATTTGCCATTTTTGGCTAATTTCTATCGCTTTCATTTCCCTGCTATAAAACCTGCTTTATCGTGGTTTTGCGTGCCGGGCATCACTAATTAGCTAGGGTATAACTATTCCCGGCTCCACAAAGTCTACTGTTCAATTTTTCCCTTGGAACTAGACAAACTTTCAACTTAAGCACTCAAACCATTCACTTCTCAACCCAGCACTTGCTCAAAACTCATAGTAAGCACTAATAAACTTAGCACTAGATCCCCCCCCCCATACTGTAGAGAAGGACAAGGCTCTCTATCCGAACTTATCAGCCAATCAGTAAAACAGCTCACTGTACCTATCCAGGCATGTCCAAAGGGCAGTTTCAGGTGTACTCTCCAGTCCAACTGGTGAATCTGTGCATTTTGAGGCAATGCTACAACTGCCTCATGTACACAGACAACCCTCTCCTACTACCACCAAACACTAATACATGCAAGAGATGCAATTATACAGCCAAACTGGAGGCTAAGCTCTCTCAACCCAAGACTGGACCAGACAGTCAAGAGGAGAAGGGAATTACTTGCATCACACCACCAGTCTCACATAGACCTATGAAACCAGCACCGGCAAAAAACACACATAAATAAACAAAAACATACTCAGAGGCTCTAAATAAAAATCTGCAAAAGCAACAGAGACGTCCAAAGCAGACATCCAAGCAACCTCCGCCCCCCAACACAAACCATGAAACACATACTTCACAAAACCAGTGTGCCACGTAATCACAGCCCTTAAGGCAAAATAACATACCCAACACACTACTAATAGGTGACGCTATAGTCAGGCATGCTGACATCTCACTCACTAGGCTGAACAAGGAGAAGGTTACTGTTAGCTGGCTGTTGGGTGCAAGGATCCGCCACATGACACAAGCACTCAAGTCAGTCCAGAACAAGTACAAATATGACTCTGTCATCGTCCATGTTGGTGTGAATGACCTGAGCCATACCTCCCTGGACTACATGAAAAGAGACATGGAAGAGCTCTCTGATCACGTAGCCCAGGCCGGTATGACTCTCACCCTGAGTAGCATCCTGCCCTTACCAAGAATGATACCACAGTATAAAGAAAAAATTATTAATTTCAACAATTGGCTAAGCTTCTGGTGTCATTCAAAGGGGATCCAGTGTCTGTCAGCCTGGGATGACATGCTCGACAAACCACACTGCTTCTCTAGAGATGGTTTGCACCTGTCACCCTTAGGCTTTTGAATACTGGCCAAGGCTCTTGCCACCCCCATAGTGCCTTTTTTAGGCAAGGCTCAAAAGACAAACCCAGCACCATAAATAGCACAAGTAACAAAAAACTGAGGGTAATGCTACTCAATGCCAGAAGTCTAAACCTCAAAATGCATGCACTCGAGGCACTCCTCAGTATGGATAAAATCGATATATGTGCAGTAACAGAAACATGGTTTAAGGCTCCAGAGTTCACCCCAGCACTACCAGGCTACAACTCATACCATACATTTTGGCCACAAAACCGGGACTGAAATACAAAAGGCGGGGGTGTATCCATATTCCTCAAGGATACCCACTCCTTCAGGTTAGTGGCACAGCACGATGCTTCAGAGATCATCCACGTGCAACTAACAATGGGCAGAACTGCAATTCAAATTGTAGCTTGCTACAGATCACCCACTATGTCCCAGAACCCCCATTCTGCATTTCTGGAAACACTGGGAAACATAAAGGTCCTACCACTGGGTGATTTCAATTACCCAAACATTAACTGGGAGAACTACTCAAGTACTAACTCCCTTGCCCAACATTTCCTAGACTTTATAAACTCAAACACCCTGGATCAACTGGTCAACACCCCCACCAGGGCTGACAATGTATTGGACCTGTTCATCACCAACATGGGCAACCAGTGTTCCACACCAGAGTTCAATCCCTCACTGGTTAGATCCAACCATAAACTAGTCACTCTGGATATCCACATTCTGCTCCCACCCCCGGTCAAAGAAACCACCATGAAAACTTTTCAAAAGCAAACTTCACATTACTTAAGACCGAGGTGGAAAGTTTCAAATCCCCTATGCTAAAGGATAATGCTGTCCAAGCTGCAAAATCCTATACTAATGCACTCTATGGGCACCTACAGTAATGCATGGATCATGCTATCCCAAGCAAAACCAAGATTCACTCCTCCAAGAAAAGGCAACCCATCTGGTGGACCCCTGCCATAAATAAGCTATATAACAGAAGGAGGAAACTAGTACAGAAAAGAGAAAAATCCCAAGAGGGGAAGCCATCCCTGATCAGTATCAGCAAGAAACTACAATCCCTCATAAAATCATCTAAGGCTAGCTTTGAAAGAAAAATTGCCAAGGGCTCCAAAGATAACCACAAGGCATTCTTTAGCTATGTCAAGAATCTAAGTGGCAATTCCCAGATCTGCTTGGAGTTAGTGCAGAATGGCACAAAATACACTGAACTGACCAATATCGCCAAAATCCTGGCAGACAGGTTCAGTGCAAATCTCACCCCCCCCTCACCCCCAAAAGGGTCCATAACCATACCAGAAGAATGTAGTGCACCTGAAATCACAGACACTCAGGTTAAAACAGCCCTCTCCAAAGCCACAAGTACAGTATCAATGGGACTAGACGATGTCTCAGGTTGCATCCTACATGAGCTCAAAGATGAACTAACCCCTCACCTAAACACACTGTTCAAACTCAGCCTCTCCACAGGCTATGTGCCCATAGAGTGGTGCACAGCAACAGTTATTCCATTCCACAAAGGTGGAGCCACAACAGACCCTGGGAACTATCACCCTATAAGCCTGGCTAGCTTGGTCTGCAAGGCTATGGAGCACATCATCATGGATCTCATTAACAGAAACATTGGGAACCTCCAAACACTGTACCCTACCCAGTTTGGCTTTGTTAAGGGCAAATCATGCCTCCTAAACCTGGTGAACTTCTTGGAGGCAGTTACCAAGGTTATAGACAAGGGAAATATGGTCCACACAGCCTACCTAGACCTCGCAAAGGCCTTTGACACCATTCAACATTCTGGTATTATAGACAAGCTCACCAGCCCGAACATAAACCCCTACATCATGAGATGGGTTTCGAACTGGCTCACGGACAGAACCCACATGGTAAGAGTTGTGGGAACTAGGTCTGGCTCTAAACTGGTTACAAGTGGCATTCCCCAGGGCTCAGTCCTAGGACCCCTCCTGTTTGGCATATACTTCTCAGAGATACAGGCAAGCACAGGAGGACTATGGCTGACCACGTTCACAGATGACTGCAAAGTAGGGACTATAATTGACTCACTGGCTGACACAGACATCCTCCAAAAGGATCTCACTGAGACAGATACATGGTGTCAAAACCATGGCCTCAAGCTAAATGCCAAAAAGTGCATAGTCATCCCCTTTGGAAAAAACAAAGTACCCACAAATTACCATATAGGTGCTAGCCCCCTAAATACAGAAGACGAAATAAGGGATCTGGGGACCCAAGTAGATAGTAATCTCTCCTTTGATAATCACATTGCCAAAGTGGTTAGAAAATCCTTCTATGTGGCTCATCTAATCACAAAAGGGTTTGCATCCAGATCAAAAGAGGTCATTGCGCCCCTCTATGCATCACTTATCAGACCCATCATAGAGTACAACGCCCCATTTAGGATGTACTTTACAAGACACCTGCAACAGCTGGAAAGACCACAAAAGTACCTCACCAAGAGGATCACTGGCCTCAAGCAGATGCCCTATGCAGCTCGACTGTAGAAACTCCAGCTGTACTCAGCTGCATACCGCCTACTCAGAGGTGATCTCTGCCTGACATACAAGGCCATGTCCAACCCAGAATTGATGGACATGCTCCACCTAAAGAAAACCGTATCACATCAAGCCACATCCTCTAGGGATCTATACCTCACCACAACAATAAATAGGATGTGCTGGAGGGATAGATTCCTGTCACAGAGACTTCTCATGCTCTGGAACAAGATTCCCGTCTACATTAGGCAGAGCTCTTCACTAACACTCTTCAAGAGAAACCTTGACGAGTGGATGGGAAAAAGGAAGTTTACCAAGGG
>NC_056746.1:1222653047-1222688047 GCF_019279795.1 Protopterus annectens | reverse complement strand
GATTTTTTTCCCAGGGAAAAAAAATCTCTGTTCCAAAAAAAGAAAAAAAAAGACTTTAAAACATTACATAAAGTGGGGGACTTCACCCCCCTACACCCCCGACGTGGGGGACTGTGCCCTCCACACCCCCTCTACTTAAATATACCAACTATGAGATTGCACTACAGTGACGAAAATGGCAAAATAACGAAGGCGGCCAAGCAATTTCTTTCCCAGGGAAAGAATTTGCTTATATGCCATTTCGGTACTTTGCCATTTCGTGCTTTCAAGTTCAATCAAGACGCATTCGAAAAAATGCATCTTCGATCATATAATAGGGAACCGTACTTGTTGGGTCACAAATGTTTGCATGAGCTTTCATTGTATTATAGTAGATGCTAAAATTTATTAATCCTTCATTAGTGAAAGTATTAACAGCAGAATTAATAAATGAATTTAAACTTTCAGATAATGTTCATTCATTGTTTTATTTGTTTCCTTCACACTGTCTTTAAAATGAGCTTATGATTAACGATAAGAAATGGTCACTGCTGTTAATATAACTTTGTCACAAATATGGAATTTTAAAAAGAAGAAACATTATTCAGCAGAGCAACCACATTCCATATATCTTTATTTCTCTCTCTCTCTCTCTCTATATATATATATATATATATATATATATATATTTATATAGCTAGATATATAGGAATATAAAGATATACACATACATATATAAATGTATATATATATATATATATATATATATATATATATATATATATATATATATATATACATTTGTGTATGTGTGTGTATGTGCATGTATATACATGAATGTGTTTCAAACTATCAGCAAATCAACATGCCAAATGTCAAGTGATCGAACTCAAGCCAATTGAAAATTGCCAAAGAAAAAGTAAATCAAAAACTCGATCATATGGTCTAGACCATATGACTTTCGAGTTTCTGAAAACTCGATCAGCTTATAGGGATTCATATGTATATATAGATAGATAATAGATATTTTGATATATAGCACGATAGCTAGATAGATAGATAGATAGATAGATAGATAGATAGATAGATAGATAGATATAGATATACATGTGCATGTGTATGTATATATATACTAACTCCATGGTCAGTGGGGAGAAGTAAAAAACCTTACTGCAACATAGCCGAGCCCACACTATATAAGTCTGCATGCCTTCAACAAACTATTATAACAATAAGCTAAATAAAACATGCTGTATTTTAAATGGACTAACAGAATATTTGCAGTTCACAGTTTAACAAAGGGTTCTTATCTTTATTCCTCAGTCTCCAAGTAATCATGTGATTATTACCGGTATTAAATGAGCGCTTAATGTATCCTCATAACAATCTAAAATGAATGAAAACTCAAAGTAAGTTCTGTAAAATGGTATTGTCATTAAGACTATTAATACTAAAATAATGTTTGAAGAAATGTATAAACATTATCCGCCTCTGCTTTTTTATAACATTGTGTTTGTACTTTTTATCAAAACTACTTATTCAAGCAAACAGGATATGTTGCCGAAAATGTATCTGTTATAATGAAGCAATTTATTTCCATTTGAATTGCTTATTTTCCTAATTTTAATTGTTTGACTTCTTTAATGTTCCATGAAATCATGTTAATAATTTTTATAATTGTTTTGAAACAATCTTATTTTAAAGATGACATTTTAGAAATTCTAACTCATTTATCAGAATGAATGAGATTTGTGCAGCACAAGAATTTATTGAGATAATTAGACATCTGATTTTTAATATTGCAGTTTACATATGAAAGTTTATGCCACATGTCTATTGTCTCCTTTGAGTAGACAAAATTGCCTCCAGTTTAAAAGATAGATAAAAAGCATGAAAAAAGCATAATATCATTGAAATCACATTATTTGCTTCCACTTAACTCAATTGGAAAGAATGATAACTAATGTCAACTATTTTGGAATGTATTTTTAAAGATCCTTGGCCATGATCTTTGGCCAATGATCTTTAAAGATACATTCCATGGTGTTGCAGTGGTTAGCATTGCCACCTCACATCAAGAGGTTCTCCGATTCGATCCTCGGCTTGGGTGCCTTCTGTGCGGAGTCTGCATGTCCTCCCTGTGATCGCGTGGAGTTGCTCTGGTTTCCTCCCACATTCCAAAGACATGCTGTAGGTGGTTTGGACACACTAAATTGGCCATAGGCATGAGTGCGTGCGTGTGTGTGCCTTCTGTGGAAGGTTGGGTGCCGGGCTGGGAACTCGACACCGTAAAACTCCACTGCCAATCATGAGCGGACAGGTGATCCGCTGTAGTGACCCCTAACTGGGAAAAGCCGGAAGAAGATCTTTAAAGATCATTGGCCATAATGATCATTATGATTATAGGAATTTTCCTGAATAAGTGATTATGTTATATATTTTAATACTACTTAGAGAGTCTTACAATTATAAGATTTCATTTCATAAGACAGAGTAAGAGTGGTTCTAGGCTGTCCTGCTTTGTGTTTCCTTAAACTGCACGACTGCATGTAGGATTATGTCAGTTTTAACCTAAAAAACACTACACTCCACCATAATGCTGGATCTTTGTTATAAGCGGGATGGATGACTGTCACTTGTTATGATTGGAATGAGGGATTGTAACTGCCATACCCGAATAGTTATTTAGGCCACATATTTGGCTTTAGCCACAACCCCAGGACATGTCATCAACTTCATATTAAGGGTGCTAGTATTACTTTTTGCAGCAGGTTACAGGAACAGAACCAAAATATATATGTAAAATTAATGGGAGGTAAAACATGCAATGGGTTCTTGTACAGCAGTATCGACAGTAGTTTGGGTAGTGATCATTTTCCAAGCGACGTTCAAAAAGCTGCTCTACTGTTTTACTTGCTGAAACATTGGATACTGTCAGATATGGGGAATAGAATTTCTCATTACTAGGTTTATTTTTTTAGGATCTGAGAAACATCACTCACCCAGAAATACTAAAGCTATCATCACTACATGAGTGTGGAAGGCTTGCGATATAGCTGAAACAAACAGGAAATGAAGAATTAAACTTAAATACGTGCTTTCAGCCATGCTACTTACCATCTGTTGAAATGCTATCTTGGGACATTTTTTTCAGTGGAAGAACTCATACAGGAAACAAAGAAAATTGTTTGCATTCTCTTTAATGGAGTCCTGCTAGAGGAGACAAAAAAGGAAATTTACTATGATGCTTATTTATTACTGTATTATTTATCTGGTGCTGTGGACAAAGTAGGCTGTGGCAGTTTCTCACGCCATAGTTCTCTTAATACAAGAGAAGCAGGGAGACATTTAGCATGGCTGCTATGTCCTTGTTGTATTATGAAGGGTTGCGCAAACGATGCATTATCAAACCAGCATGGAGATTCCTACTGATTCATTAATTGGTTGGCTGATTTTTTAAAGAGATTGGAGAATACAAGAAGGATGGAACAAGGCTGCTATAAAAAGTAATTTAAAACAAGCTATTGCAATAACTGTGTGGTAATTGCACAGGACTCCCTATCTCGGCTGCATGATCTAGAAATGTTTGTCTAAAAATTCCAAATGTTAAATGTGATTCCAAAAAAGACAAAAAAAAAAAATAGAACAAATTTTGAAACTCACTGTTATAACATTAAATCATATTTGGAAGAAGACTTTGCCCATCTGAACCAACCCCTAAACATGAATAGCTGTACCCCTATACCGCTGATAGATATATAAAGTAACTCCAGGATTGTGGTTCCTTAATGTAGGGGAGAATGCTTGAGGTGTCACAACTTTGGACTTATTATATATTATCTTGCATGTATGCTAGTTCCACTGTTTGCAGGATTGTAATTACAGTTCTGGCAATTTTAACAGACACCCCATGGGGAATGCGTTTGCCATGTCTGGTGGTTATGACAATGCCTCTGCAGGATGCCTGGGTAGATTAACCATGGAAGCTGTCTAAAGATAGATGAGATAAGAAAAAACACAACTCAAAACATCACTGCCATTTATATAATGTAATGACAGAAGTGGAATTTGCTGTTTCAGCTAGGGATGATGTCACCAGTAAATCACATGACACAAAAAGTAATTCATTTTGTATATATTTACTTTCATGATTGCCAACCATAATCAGTGGTGAAGGAACAAGAAGTGATGTTGGGGAGGCAACTGTCTAAGGATTTATGAGATAATATTCTTTCTTGCTTTCTCAACAAGTGCTTATTGTGCATTGCTTGAGAACTCTGTTTTTTTCATTGACATCCAAGTATATTTCACAGTATTTGGAGAGTGAAAGCAGGAAGCTCTAGACTACATCAATGTTAATAAATTGATTTAACCAACAACATTAGGAATATTCAATAAAAAGTATGTTCCAAATGTGTATGGTTTTCATTTCCTTTATTGCTATATTTATTTCTCCTTTATTTTTCTATGTGTTTTCAATGTGTAGTAGCTTTTATCTGGATTTCTCTCACATTTTTTGTCACTAGTGATTAATCAATCGTAATGTGTTTAATGATAGCATTGTAAGAACATATAGAAAGCAACATCAGTTTTAAGTAGCAAACATTTCCCATGGCTGTGTAGAAATTAAATAAAAACCATCATACCTGCAATTGTAAGTGTTGACAGAAAGAATTGTTATGTGTATTGAAGCTGGTACCATTTCTGCTTGCACATTGCCAAAAATGAATGAAAACGTTAATTAGTACATCTGCTCTATTTTGTGCTGCAGGTCATAGACATATAATGAACCCATCTGTAAACATTTTGTATGGGTTGTTGTGAATATTCAAATTTCACTGCAATATACACTAACCATGATGCTTAAACTAAGCTGCAGACTCTTAGGCGAATGAATTGAAATACTTGATTTCATGTTAGTTACGCAAGACATTTTTTCATTATGCAGAAGTTTATTATTGTCCAACTGCAGCTGTATCTTAATACCAGATTTGTTTTTTTTGGCATCAAAGTCTGTTAGTAGAGCAGCATCTATGATTTTTTAGTTGTATATCATCATATTACAAAGGGAAGAACAAGAAAACAAATTCCTCTTATTCTGCTCTTTCTGTACTTTTGTAAAAATAATTTTTGTCCTTTCTGTATAAAATATTTGAATCATTATAGAAGGTACATATCAACCCAGTAACAGCACTTTAATCAAGTGCTCTCCGATCTATGGAAAAGGAGTGGAAACAAGTTTCATGGAACCTCTGAGGTATTTTTGCAAGGGACAAGACCCACCTGCAACCCCCATGTGGAGGAACCTCCTCACCCCACACCCTGAACTTAAAAATACATATTCTAAGGTTGCTTAATAGTGGAGAAAAAAGAAAACTCCATTCTTGGTGAAACTTGAGTCACTCTTTTCTCATAGATGAGACAGCACTTCCTTAAAGTGCTGTTGATTGATCAGCAGAATCCCACCATATATATGTTTACATTATCTAGATTGTTTTATATTATTATCTTTATCCAAAGCACTTTAATTCTGTTACCCTTCATGACACTGTCAACCAACTAGTTTACTGCTCAGTAAGAATTTATCAAAGTTAATGTAGAGGATATCCTTTATCATTAATGCATAGGCCTGGTGAGATCACTGTGTGAAAGCATGGTGCACTTTTTTTGGAACATTCTTATTTCTCTGATATTAAGGATCTGTGGATTTAGTATAAATATACTAGGTGGTGTGGAAGAGTTACCTCCCACACTTGAGGTGTAATGTAAAGGGGCTTGAATCCCTGCAAAAATGATTATTTCAATCTAAGTGGAAAGATTGTATGTGCATCATGTTCTTCATTTCTTTCATATTATATTTGTTTGCAATATTACAATTTTATGAATGTTCTAAATTTATTATCATTAATTTCTTGACTTTAGATGTTTTGTTAATTCAAACTATAATTCAATATACTGGTAGAAAAAGCCAGAAAGAATTAACAGAATGAAAATAAAATAAAAAAAAAAAAAAACAGTTCAGCAGAACAGTTTTGTCAGGGTACAACAAATTTATAATAATGAGAGACAAAAAAGAGAAACTCAGAAGGGCAGAGTGCATTATTTAGCTATGTCAAGAATCTAAGTGGCAATGCTCAGATCTGCTTGGAGTTAGTGCAGAATGGCACAAAATACATTAAAATGACTGATATCGTCAACATCCTGGCAGACAGGTTCAGAGCAAACTTCACCCCCATCTCACCCCCAAAAGGACCCATAACCATACCAGTAGAATGTAGAGTCTCTGAAATCACAGACACTTAGGTTAAAACAGCCCTTTCCAAAGCCAAAAACTCAGCATCAATGGGACCGGACAGTGTCCCAGGCTGCATCCTACATGAGCTTAAAGACAAACTAACCCCTCACCTAAACACACTGTTCAACCTCAGCCTCTCCACAGGCTACATACCCATAGAGTGGCACACAGCAACAGTTATCCTGCTTCACAAAGGTGGAGCCACAACAGACACTGGGAACTCTCTCCCTATAAGCCTGACTAGCTTGGTCTGCAAGGCTATGGAGTGCATCATCATGGAACTCATTAACAGAGACATTGGAAACCTCCAAACACTGGACCCTACCCAGTTTGGCTTTGTTAAGGGCAGATTATGCCTCCTAAACCTGGTGGATGTCTTTGAGACAGTTACCAAGGCTATAGATGAAGGAAAGGCGGTACACACAGCCTACCTAGACCTCGCTAAGGCGTTCAACACCATTCCCCATTCTGGTATTATAGACAAGCTCACCAGCCTGAACATAAACCCCTATGTCACAAGATAGGTTGCCAACTGGCTCATGGACAGAACCCACATGGTGACAGTTACGGGAGCTAGGTCTGTCTCTAAACCGGTTACAAGTGGTGTTCCCCAGGGCTTGGTCCTGGGACCCCTCCTGTTCAGCATATACTTCTCAGAGATACAGGGAAGCACAGGTGGACTACAGCTGACCAAGTTTGCAGATGACTATAAACTAGGTGCTATAATTGACTCTCCGGCTGACACAGACATCCTCCAAAAGGGTCTCACTGAGACAGATACCTGGTGTCAAAATCATGGCCTCAAGCTAAATGCCAAAAAGTGCATAGTCATCCCCTATGGAAAAAGAAAGTACCCACAAACTACCACATAGTTGGCAGTCCCCTAAATACGGAAGATGTAATAAGGGATCTGGGGACCCAAGTAGATAGTAATCTCACCTTTGATAATCACATTGCCAAAGTGGTTAGAAAATCCTTCTACATGGCCCACCTAATCACAAAAGGGTTTGCATACAGATCAAAAGAGGTCATTGTGCCCCTCTACTCATCACTCATCAGACCCATCTTAGAGTACAATGCCCCATTTGGGATGTACCTTACAAGACACCTGCAACAGCTGGAAAGACCACAGAAGTACCTCACCAAGAGGATCAATGGCCTCAAACAGATACCCTATGCAGCTTGACTGAAGAAACTCCAGTTGTACTTGGTTGTATACCGCCTACTCGGAGGTGATCTCTGCCTGACATACAAGGCCATGTCCAACCCAGAATTGATGGACATGTTCCACCTAAAGAAAACCTTATCCCCTCGAGCCACATGCTTTAGGGATCTAAACCTTACCACAGCAATAAATAGGACGTGCTGGAGGGATAGATTCCTGTCCCAGAGACTTCCCATGCTTTGGAACAAGACCCCAATCTACATTAGGCAGAGCTCCTCACTAACACTCTTCAAAAGAAATCTTAACGATTGGATGGAAACAGAAAGTTTACCTCGGGGATCACTTCAGTGGCTCTGCTGGACAGAGGCACAGGGAACTAATCTAAGGGGGCAGTGAAAGCCAGCACATTCTGACTAGGCTTATAATTGCCTTCGGGCAGATAGCCTAATACCCACCTATGAAACCTATGTACCTATGTGAATTAAATGCAGAATAATTCATTACATATTGAAAATGTTTAAATATAGCACACTGTGTGCTGTATGCTAAATTTCTGGTTAAGGAGTCACCAGCTCTTTGCATAACTTTCTGTGGGTCTGCAAATTAATTTTGTTGAGTGCATTTATGGTTCCACTGCTTTCTTACATCGGATAGCCACAGTCTGTTATTGATGAGTTATGGCAAGATACAAATACCATAAAATAGGGCTAGTTCAAAAGTATCTCTCTCTCTCTCTCTTTCTCTATGCCTAGATGCATATATCATGCTGGTGACACATATTCATCATGGAAGTTTTGGGGATCCTAATTTGAGGATGACATACACCTTAGTGACCCCTGAAAATTGTGTACTCTCCATTTTGTGCAAGATTGCTCTAACTTAACTTATGCTTCACAGGTTCTTAGCACTCATTTATAAACATCAATACACTAAGATCTGGGAAATTATAGCCTGCATATGCCAGATATTCTGAATCAAAGGACATGTGATTAACTCAATAAAATAATATTGCAATACATCATTTTCCATAACAGAGAGATCCAGACAGTTGATGTATCATAATATGGCATAGATGGCAAGAGATTTAGGCTTCATAATTTTTGGTCATAGCAACTTTGATGCTAGAAATCCCACATGGTACAGGGAGGATGATGTACATTTAAAAGAAATTGCTGTTTGCCTCCTTAATATACATCTCAGCCAACCATTATAGGAGTTAATATACAAATGTTCATGATAGACATAATACATTTTGGGGGGTGAGGTCTGGGTGATGTCAGAATGTTGGGTATTAGCTGAATATGCTACAGAGGACTGGCAGACTTAGAGGATGCTATGATTCAGAGAATGCGACTTTGTTGGCAAAAAGAAACCCTCATGATATCATAGTGGGAAATTAAAAACTTTAGAGACAAAAGAAAGGTAAAGATGATTTGGACTTAGGTTAGGAAGACAGTTAACACAGACTTCTCTGGAGTAGATGAAAGTGAATGGTCTTGTAAGTTGCGGGGGCATAAGAGTTTGGGCAGGAGGTGGGAAAGCCTGAGATTTTTAAAAAAGAACCAAACAAGAGACGAGAAAAAGCCCTTGTTTGGTACTTGGAACATAATTACTAAGTGGTCAGTTGTTTATTTGAAGTTTCGGTGTTCTTGACTCAGTCATCTGGTCTTCAGTTATGTGGTATTTCGGGTATGTGAAGTAGACCCATATGTATATATATATATATATATATATATATATATATATATATATATAGAGAGAGAGAGAGAGAGAGAGAGAGAGAGAGAGAGAGAGAGAGCTATATGTGTGTGTGTGTGTGTGTGTGTGTGTGTGTGTGTGTGTGTGTGTGTGTGTGTGTGTGTGTGTGTGTTTCTGTGTGTATATATATATATATATATATATATATATATATATATATATATATATATATATATATATAGGTTTACTATCAAAATGTTGAGCTTCCCAACATCGAACCACTTCCCAGTATGTATATATCTGTGTATGTAAGCAATCATTGGTTGACTGGAGTTCATTCATCAAAAGTTCAGTTCTAAAAAATACAGTATTATCTACTTTACATGTACACCATGAAAATTACATATATTTATCATCAGTTACATTAGTGGAAGTCGATCAGAATATTGACTTAGGAATTATAATCACCTCAAATCTATCCATTAAAAAAAAAAATTAAAGACTGTTTTTACTAAAGCAATGGGAAAATGGGTTATAGTTTAGGAGCACTTACTACAAGAAAGTGGTCTTGCCTTGTTACAGTTTTAAATAAATAAGACCGATCTTAGAATATAGCAATGTATTTTGTATGGACAATCTAGGACAAGTGCATATACTTGAAGTTGTACAAAGAACATTTTCTAAAGGAATTGCTTCAGTTTAGGACTTAAGATTATGAGAGTTGAAATAGGCAATCAAAGTTATTATCTGTCTCTGTCTATTATAGGCATATTCACGGAAGGTTAATAACTGCATATATTTTTCATGATTCAGTCTTATGAACCAGTTTTAATATGGAGTTGTTTGAAGAATAAGATTTTGAGACATAATAACATGAACTTCAGTATTAAAATATGTACAGCTAAACTTAAATGCAAATTTAGTACTAACTGGATGTAAATTATGGAGTAATATTCCAACTAATATTCATTTGTCCTGACCCCCTTCAAATAACTCACACCACACTAAAATGGCATATGACTACCTTTATTAAAACTTTCTTAATCACGACTTTATTGAACAAAATTCTTATATTTATTAATCATAGCAAGAACAACTGTGTAATCATTTATCAGGGCAGCATTTTTCACTCACCCTGGCCCAAAATAAGAGATGTTACCTCAAACGCTCACTTACTCTCACTTATCAAAAGCAGAAACCAACACTCACTTCCTTCTCCATTTCCCAACCAACCTCCTTGAAATCCAACACCCAACATCAGAGGGGGAAAAGACTAATCCACATATGAAATAATCAAAAATCTTCAATGCCATAAAAAAGGGAGGGCAGGCAGGCAACAAGTCAATGCCTAAATCTGATCTCCCAACTCAACTACACTTACATAAAGCCACCTTAACTCCTCCTTACACTTAGGTCATTTACTCCCCAGCACTCATCGATCCAAGCTTAACGCTTCCTTGCTCACTACTCTACCCAACATCTTTTCACTTTCCATAAGATGGATGGGAGTGAACTGGGTTTACATTGTGACATGGATTCATCTCTCCTCCCCAAACCTTTAAACACCCTTTGTCTACTGTTCCCCTAACAAACTAACTACTTAAAGTGTCTCTGGACAAATTGGTTTGATACCAAACCTCATTTGTCCTGATCCCCTTCAAATAACTCACACCACACCAATATGATATATGACAACCTTTATTAAAACTTTCTTAATCCCAACTTTATTGAACAGCATTCTTAAATTTATTAATCACACCATGAACATCCATGTAACAATTTATGCAACAATTTATCAGGGCAATGTATCCCACTTACGCTGGTCCAAAATAAGCAGCATTACCTCAACCTTACTCTACTTATCAGAAGCAGCAGACCACCACTCACTTCCACCTCCAATCAACCGCCTTGCAAACCAGCACCCAACTCCAGAAGAGGAACAGAAAAAGGACAAACTTCCCTTTCTTCTCTGCCCACCAGCCTGACACAAACTGTTCCTCCTCTCTTATTGCAACACTTTCACAAAACCTTCCAAGTATAAAGGCAGGTGTACATTAAGTAAGTCCAATCCTAACTCACTCAGGTGCACTCCATCCTCCTTAACCCAAACTGGGTCTCTATCATCAAAGTCTCTTTGATCTATTACAAGACTACACAGATTCACCAAGTGCTTTGACAACCTAAACCTAACAAACTGCCGGGCTTGCTCAATACCTATAAAACTGCTTGCATTCCTCCAAAACAAATGTGGTACTATTTCAGACCACACAATACTCATGCTTGGAAATGTCCTCTTTAAAGTAGCTAAATCCTCTGGTATCCTAAACATCAACTGCTAATTTGGAAATACTCCCAGATCATTACCTGCCAAATGAATCACTAAAACTCATGAAATCCCAATCTGTGACTGTATGCTCCCAAACACCTTCACGAGTTAATGCCATCTGAGGCCTCTGATACCAAGCTATATGACTCTCTACCTGAAAAAAATATAAACCCAACTTGCTGCCATCTGTCCTAACTGTGCCTGCTTCTCTGTCCAATAAATATAAGGATGACACAGAATGACAACTTCTTTTCCTAAAAAAAAAAAAAAAAAAAAAAAAAAAAAAAATTTGCAACAGCCAAATTAACCAATTGTCTAATGTAAGACAAAAAAAAACATTTGAAGACTAATGACCTACACTCTTGATAGCTTCCATTGACCTACCATCTTTCACCAAATCAGAAGCCTTCCAATGTGAAATGAGCGAGTAGAAAACATCTCACCTGAAAAACCACAACATTGAAAAGCACTTCTCATCACACACACAAACAGATTTCTCATTATCACCTTACCCCCTTTCAACTGAAAAAATAATTCCTGTGAACTCTCAGCATGAGGCAGTTTAACCTCCTAGACCACTCCACCATGCACATCAACTAATTTCTGTCCTTCACCAGAATAATCTGCATGTCCCTCCCCATCTCATCTGTCTTAGATCTATGCAACCATATCTCTACTGATGTAGAAAAATGCAATCACATCCTGCCAGACAGTGATTCCAACAACTCTGACCCTAAACGCTCCATGTTACATCCATAATGACAATGTCACACACAAATTATAACTCGCTGAGTCACCATTCACTAATTTTAAACCCCACAACAAAACCTTAACAACCTGTCTTGTCATTGGCCATCACCTATCTGCCCTACAACTGGCAACTCAACCCCAATAATTCAACATATGAGCTATTGTCCAAGATTTCAAGTCCTGTAACCCCACCACTTGTGCAAATATGATAATGGCAGCCAAATCCACCTTAACTTACTGAACAGCCTTCCCTTGCACCCAAAACCAAGCTAAATTTTGCAATAACAATTTCTCTGACCAAAATCCCTCTTCCTCCAGTAGTTGCAAAACAAATTTATCAAAGTCTTGCAAAGCCCTACTGTACACCTTCCTTGTAGAAACTGCCCAAGACTGCTGTACTAACCATCTCATTACTTCAGTCCAATATGCCACACCTTGTCCAGCAACACAACTGATTCACCTGTTGCCTCCAGGGCTATCTGTCAAAACCTGTGAGCCTGAAAACAAGACAGACTGTCAACAATCCTATTCCTAGAACCTGTTGAATGCACACCTGTAAAAGAAAAGTTTATAAACAATCTCTGCAAAACCAATTTTCATAATATTGACAAAAGCAATGTGGATTTTGGTGCCTTTGACTGTAACATCCACACCATGGCAATATTGTCTGAATGAAAAAGGACCCTACTACCATGCAACCGGTCTTACCGCACCACTGCCGCCACCCACATAGGCATCAGTTCCAAAAAGACCACATCTTTTTTCCATTCATTCTTCTATTCATCAGGCCTTTGAGCCAGAAACCATTCCCCAGTAAAAAAACACTCCCGTCCCAATAGCCCTTGCCGTGTCTGTAAAAAATGTCAACTCCCTTTGATCAACCCAATCTGTCAAAATAAAATGCCATTAAACTGATCTAGAAAGGCAAGTACAGAGCTAAATCCACACAAACAAGCTTAACAATCCTTATCCAATGGTGGTTGCATTCCCCCTATTTAAACAAAAATGCCACAGACCAACAAAATGTATGACTGGGATTAATTGCCCAGCAAGCAGCGTTCATTAGACCTAATAGCTCCATAACATCCCTAATCGACACTTTGTCCTTGCCTCCTCACACAAGCAATCTTTTCCTTCAAATGCTCTATCTTCTCAAGAGGCAGGCAAAATAACCCCTGCCCCACATCCACTGGCAATCCCAAAAAACGCATTGCCTTGACAGGAACCTCCAACTTCTACACTGCCAACAGGACACCCAGCTCCTCACACATTGATAAGAATATCTGAATACTCTCAAGAACTCCTGTAAACCCTTCACCAACCAACAAAATATTGGCCAAATAATGTACTGCCTTCTGAATGCCCACCCTTTGCTGCCAAATACAGTGGAGTGCAGTGCTAAACTTCTCAAAGGTGACACAGGCTACTGAACACCCCAATGGCATAGCTTTATCAAAATAAAATTTGTCGTTGACCACAATGACTAACAGAGGGACACTGCTCTTCCCATACCAGTAGTAATTGAAAAGCAGATTCAATGTCTACCTTTACAAACCATGGATCTGCAAATCCCCTAATTATTTATACTGCATCAGCTAATGAAGCATACTTAACCTTTGCATCCTCTTCAGAGATAAAATCATTAACCAAATTCCCTTCAGGAATTCACCAGTTGACTTTTTATGGACCAAACCCAATGTTGACACCTTAAAACTGTCAAAGGGAGGATTATCAAATATGTCCAATAAGCGACCTGCATGCTGCTCCTTCTCCACCAAACCTCTCAAAATATCCTCCTTCCCCCATACCGAACATAAATTCTTACAAACTGAGTCACCCCCTTGATCCCCTGACTTAATAGAAACCCCATGGAAAACCATCTAATTAACTCCTCCATAACCACTAAATCTGGAAATTGTCTAAGCATGTGCCCTAATGCCCACTCTTTAATAGGTGAATTAGACACCCAGTCTTCCTCTCTGACCCCAAAAAGACATTCCTCGCCGCCATCCTCGAAAATTACCTCAACCTCAAAACCTTGAAATCCCTAATGCAAAGGAGCTAAGGTTCCATCATTGGTCATGAATGAACCCACATTGACCAAATTCCCTTCCCAATGACCACATTGAGCCACCAGATGTTCCCTGCAAAATTCAAACAAGTGTCTGAGAATCTGCATGCCACCCACATGCAACATCCTACAATGAATGCCCAGCATACTCCATCTGCCTCCTCACCATGGTGGCCAACCAAATATCTGGGTGTCTAACATACCAACTCAGTGAGTGATCCACCTCTTTCCTTGTCTAAAATGCTGATCATACCACATCCAAGAATTCCCTGTCTGTAACATTTACACCTCACAAATCATGAGAAAATAAGGCAGGAATGGCAAGGCCAATGCATTAGCCTTTTCCAAACAAACTGCCATGTAATACACACATCCTAGCATTGAGTTCTCCCATGTCCTAGCTTGAACTTGCCCCACTCTCTTTTGTCCCAATGCTGCTAAAGCCAACAGAAGGTCCTTATTATTTGCTGCCTCAGATTCCAACCAGTGCACCCCTTCCACATCAATAAATTAGAACATATCAATGTACTTGTCCTTCCAAATCTTTTCTTTAACTGAAAGAGGGATATGCAGGGACAAAAAGACTCTCCTCATCCAGATTGACTAATGCCTATGTAGCTAACCAATTTCTGGGTTGCAGTCCATAATCCAAAATCTACATCTTGCTGTAATGACTCAGCCCTATCCAAGCTCCCCATTAGGGTCCCTAAGCCAATCTCTCTCATCTACTATCTCCTGATGTACCTGCTTCATTTTTGTAAAAAGCTCATGATCCACCATCCAGTCTGCTATGTCACTATTATTCTGTACTAGCTCTTTTGCTTCGTACCCCAGCCACCTAATCCCAAGCCCCATTAAACCTGCACTACCTCCATCTCCCAATGGCATATCATTACCTGAAGTAGTAGCAGAAACTACTCCACTGTAAGGTTCTTCCACACTGGTGGATGTCTTCTGAGCTCACTTCCCTCATGCCACTGAAATGCCATGGCTCATCTTTTCCTTCTTGAGATACTGTCCTCGTCCACCATAGGGAATGCCACCACCAGCATCTCCCAGAATAATTCCTCCACTTGCAATATGATCACTGCCCATCTCTGTCTCAAGCTACAGGGTGCAGCCATCTGTCAAAAAAAAGCAGAGTATATTACCAACGTGCAAGAGACAGAAAAAAAAAACACTGAGCTTCATGAATGGAAAACAAACTAACCCTGTAATGTCACCTTCTTAAGAACTTCAGCCATAACATTCCAGGTAACTCCACCCCACATGTCCAGATGTCTTTAACTACAATAATTGCCTCTGTGTTAGCAGTGTGAATGCTCAGTGATGAGCTGCAGTGTGCAAATACCAAACCTGACAAAATAAAAAAAAAAACTCTTATGTTACCAAATACATTCTGTCTCATCGGAAATCTACTGGAGACAGTTTAGGATTATAACGTGCCCAAGGACTGAAGGTGAAATTTGTGATGTTACTCCATCTTGCGCTTGGGAGATGCAGCAATTATTCTGCTATTCCCCACCCTCTATATTCTAGCATGCAGATCTAGTATGCCAGCATACCTCTCAACCTCTTAAAGAAAGAGGCCTGACAAAGCCATAACATAATGGAAGGATAAAGGCCCAACATAGGGACAATTGTTAAATATTGTTCTTACAACTTAGAATGTTGCATAGAATAACAGGTTTTGCATTATCATGAATAATCTGAAGGGTACCAGTGTTGGAATTTAAAATGTCCGGCCTTGTGTTCGGACTTCAGTCCTCCATAATTTGTCCCTGATGTGAGAGAAAACCACAACTAAATGAGAAATAGACCAAAAATATGAGAACAACACTTGGACATTCTGCAAAAATCTGTACAGTTAAGAGGTATGGATAACCATGCAGAAATAGCAGGGAATGCTATGATGACCCACACATAAAATGCTTCTGTGCATGTGCGGCAACCATCAACCGAAATGAACCCTTCAATTACAAACAATTGTCACTCGCAATACCAAAGGTAAAGCCAACATCCTGGCACCACAAACCCTACCAAAACCCACAGAACTCAGCGCAGTTCCCTCAGTGGCTCAATCCGTGTCACACAAAACCAACAGCTCTTGACAATGAAACTAAAACCAACAATGAAACTAAAACCATGCAACACAACCATCAATGCCCTAACTGCCTTGAAATAACAATAATGACTTTCATTACATCCTTTCTCAAGTGCCATCTGGATATGTCCAAGCAAAGGGGTTACTAGACATAAATAAAACAGAACTACATCCACCAATGTCAGAACACACACAAAGAGAAATTCACCACCATCACTAAGGGAAAGTATATAGTATACATCGTAGTCTTCTGAGATAAAAATAAATAAATAAGGGACATTATATTAATTTCAACTGTTTAGAAACAAAGCCAAAAATTATCAGGGATGATTGTCCCAAATCAGAGGCATTTTTAAACACTAACACAGTTCATTGTTTAGTACTAAACATCATTGAATATTAGAATGGGTGTTTTACATTGCAAAATCCCATATTTTGTCATCACAAAAAAAACATACAGCCAGGTATACTCTTCTGTAACTTCAGCTAGCAATGGACATCGACTAGCATCTTCAAATTATTTAAATAAAAACACATAACTCTGACTCAAGCTGACCTACCAATACCAAAAAAGTTATTGCAAGGCCTACCTGCACTCCATACTTACCATTGGTCATCTCGGACGTAACTTGCAGCAGTATCAAGCAGCAAGTTCATGCCTAAATCTAATCTCCCAACTCGGCTACATTTACATAAAACCACCTTAACTCCTCCTTACACTTACCTCACTTCATCCCCAACACTTGTCCATCCAAGTCTAACTCTTCCCTGCCCACCGTGCTACCAAACTCTTTGAACTTCTCATTCAATCCTAACACCCCCCACCCCCCCACCCCCCCCACACACACACACACACACACACTCACACACAGACAAACTTTCAACACCCTTTACCTACCCTTTCCATAACAAAGTAACTACTTAATGTGCCCCTGGACAAATTGATTTGTTCCTCATTTATCAAGATTTAGCTGTTTTTAAGAAATCACTCAATAATTGGATAGGTATTAAAGTGTAGATGCCATAGATAAAAGAATCAATGTTCTTAATTGGCCTTTTGTACTGAAAACTGTAAAATCACTTATGAGCATATGTCTCTGTGAGTGTATGTGTGTGTGTGTGTGTGTGTGTGTGTGTGTGTGTGTGTGTGTGTGTGTGTGTGTGTGTGCGCGCATGTGTTTATATCTGAATCTATGTGTGACAATGTATGTCAAGGTGCCTGTGCCAACATGAAGCATGTGTCTCTGGAAGAAGCTATGACCAGAAAGTGCTTGTTAGCACTGATAGAAATAACGAACAATTCAGAGACATGCAAATAATGAGGTCCATTTCATTGTTTTCTAACGCTGCATCTGAATCCTTTTTCTGCAATTGCTTATATTTGATCAATCTGCGGTAGATAGGCAGTATAGGTGGCAGCAGCCAGTTTCTCTGTATCCCAGGCACTTTTATTGCATCTATTGTAATTAGTTCTATTAGTACAGGACAAAAGTTCTAGTCTAGTTCTGGAAAAAATCAAATGATTCACTGCTTACCCATGTCTAAAACTCATGTTTGTAAAACCTTGTACTAATCTTGTAACCTTTGTTGGTCAGAACAAAGGTGTCACCATCTTAGAAAGTGTGTTGTGTGGCAAGATGTGCCATAAAGTAATGTGCTAACTGAAATAGGTCTACTATATAAGTCTGTAATTTGTACTTCCATCAACTTCATCTGTAGACATAACATCAAGAAAATGAATTTGATGCATATTAATCTTAGTTGTAAAACTATAGTCAAATCTGTTCAGATATAGTTGTCTGTAAAATTGTCACATGAGAAAGTTACCACACATCAAGATGTGACAACAACTGTATTTTTAACATTTTTATAAAACTCTTAAAAAGGTTAGCATGAGCATTAACAAAAGATGCTGTCATAGCCATAGCTGGAATATTTTAAAATATTTCTCATTCAAAGAGAATATATTTTTGTTGTGTTTCCAATATGTTTGAGCAAGAACTCAACACAAATTTCAGAGGACCATAAATATATGCTAAACAGCAGTGTAAAGCTTTCAGATGAAAACTGTCAGGCTTAGAGGTTTGGAGAGACTCTGCATCCAGTGTGAACAGTATATTCATGTTCCACAGCTAAAACGCTAAGACATTATGTAATAGTCAACAATATCTTCCATTATAATTCATTAAGTTATAAATCAGCATGGACACCAACTCATCAGGTATGACTGGATTTGAATCCCACCTGATGAAGAAAACAAAACAAAAAAATTAAATGCAAACATTGGCTGCATAGATGAAGTCCCACTACATCCTACACATGGCAACCCCAACCTTGAGATTATAGATTATTTACACTGACTGACCAGTCACACAGGTATAAAAAGTGAGAGTATCACACCTACATGTGGAGAGGCACCCCCAGTCTTGAGATTATTTACACTGACTGACCAGTCACACAGGTATAAAAAGTGAGAGTATCACACCTACATGTGGAGGGGCTCCCCCACCCTTGAGATTATTTATACTCATTGAAGAGTCACACAGGTATAAAACATGAGAGATATCACAACTACATGTGAAGGGGCACCCCCACCCTTGCAATTATTTATACTGATTGAAGAGTCACACAGGTATAAAAAAAAGTGAGAGATATCACACCTACATGTGAAGGGGCACCCCCACCCTTTACATTATTTATACTGATTGAAGAGTCACACTGGTATAAAAAGTGAGAGATATCACACCTACATGTGAAGGGGCACCACCACCCTTGCAATTATTTATACTGATTGAAGAGTCATGCAGGTATAAAAAAAGTGAGAAACATCATACCTACATGTGAAGGGGCACCCCCACCTTTGAGATTATTTATACTGATTGAAGAGTCACACAGGTATAAAAAGTGAGAGATATCACACCTACATGTGAAGGGGCACCCCCACCCTTGCAATTATTTATACTGATTGAAGAGTCACACGGATATAAAAAAGTGAGAGATATCACACCTACATGTGAAGGGGCACCCCAACCCTTGAGATTATTTATACTGATTGAAGAGTCACATATGTATAAAAAAGTGGGAAGTATTGTAAAAGAAAGGAATAACTGCCACAGCACCAAAACTGCAGCTTGATTGTGATGAAAGGATCAGATGATGATGTTAGGGGACCAAATTAGCACCATAGAATATGTGCCAATTATTTCCCCTGCAAAGCAGTGGTACTGAGTGCAAGTACTGATAATCAAGGCAACTTACTGGCGGATGAAGACTAAGCATTCAAGCTCCAATTGCTTGAGGGTCAACCCATCTTTGAGTGAAGTTCCTGCCAAAGAAATTATGGTCAGTGAGTTGTGCTGGCAGAGGTGCCCTTTTGAGGGGAATTCTCCCATTCTTTGACTAGGGCAATGATGAAGTTGGCATATATAAGTTTAGAGTGTGTGGCAGGGCTTCATCCCCCCTTCATTGGGGATGCCAGTGGGGCTTAGTCCCTGCAAATATACTTTATAAAGTTTTTCTTGACAGTATTTTTTTTTTTTTTTGGCAAATGCAGTTCAAGGATTCTGATCGTTGGACTGTTCGA
This sequence comes from Protopterus annectens, assembly GCF_019279795.1. Classification (NCBI taxonomy): domain Eukaryota; kingdom Metazoa; phylum Chordata; order Ceratodontiformes; family Protopteridae; genus Protopterus; species Protopterus annectens. The sequence continues at coordinate 1,222,668,076 of NC_056746.1, read as the reverse complement.
TTTTGTCCATACATAGTGAAAGCTGTTAATTGTTTAAGCAGACAAAATTAACATTGTGGTTGATTAGAATGCCTACATCTTAGCAACTTTAGTAAGAAAGCAATACATATCTATACTAAAATTTGGTTTATGGAGTTAAAATAAGAAACAACACTATTTATTTATTTATGTATTGTTTATCTGTCTATCTATATATCTATCTGCCTACCTAGTTATCTATTTATTTATTTCATCCAAAGCTTTAGACATTTTGTTTTATTTGCTGTTCAAGTGCTGTTGAGTGAGTTGTGACTTATGGGTTGCCTAGGCAAGGGGCCCTTCTGCCCCATCTACAGCTCTAGCCAGCAAACATTTAGACACCGCATCACCAGTGATTTCTTATCGAAAACCCTGATCAAGGAATTCAACTTCACAAGGTTGAACTCTACCAGATATAAACTCACCAAGTTTGCAGTGGACAAGTAGTAGGGAGGACATTACAATCTAAATTTGATGTGTTCCAATAGTCAATACAACCTGAGATCTAAGAAGTCAGACAAAGGTTTCTTAAGAGAATTTTCTTGCTTACTTGTCTAACAACATCTCAATAGGTGGGGTGTGGTAATGGGAGCTATACTCCACTCCTTACTGTTTACTGTAATGATATTCCACTCATTACTTACTGTAATTATACTCCACTCCGTACTACTTACTGTAATCATACTGCACTCCTTACTACTTATTGTAATCACATAAAAAGGTCACCCTTAGTGAAAAAAGAAATACCTGATTTCTACACAAAAATTCCAAAATTTGTTTGGAAGAAATTCAAAAAAGACAATACATGTTTGAATTTGAAGACATTAAAGTTCACAAATTTAATTTTGAATAAAAATAAAGTAATATTAAAGAATTATATACAGAAGCATCACAATTTTAAATATTTCTTTGAGGAGCCTGATTACAATCATCTTGAAGTATTAGAAGATTGCCATACAATCTAGAATAACCTTCAAACTTATAAAAGAAAATAAAAATCTTATGAGCTTAAAATATTTTTTAGCAGTGGTTTACAAGATCAGTTGTTTCAATGATAATAAATTATACAAACTTCGTGAATCACAAAACCTCAGTTGAGTAAAAATCAGACCAATAGATGCAAAGTCTATATAGGGTTAGATTCAATAAAGCTTACACTAAGAGTACACTGTTCTGAGTGAGCAGACAACACAGACATAACACACATCTTCTTTCTCCTTGTTTCAGTTTTCCTACTGATATTCTTGCAGCTTTAAAATATTGATTGGGAATCGTAAAGTTGCCACAAAGTGTAGACTACATGTACACTTAGTGTAATCTTTCTGAGTGACTAGAAACCACAAAACATGTTGTAAGAATTTTATTGAGTACATATCGTGTATGCATACTGTACACTTAGTGGTAGTCCTTAGTGAATCTGGCCCATATATGTCTTCTTGTCAGCAAAGTGATGAATGATACCATTACAAAAAATGTTACTGTATTGTATATTTTCTTGATGTTTTTATCCTGATTCATAAAACCATAACTGCTATTTAATTCCCTATTGTTATTATTTGTAAATGTTTATCTTAATTCAATTGTCATTAGCTGTCATTTAACAGTTATTGTTCTATAGCCTTGTTTAAATAATAAACAGAGTATAAAGGATTAGTCCAGATAAAATCTCTCCAACTAGCAAATCTATGAGACTCTTTATGCTGCCCTACCTTTTGAAGAAAAAAGATGCCTTGTTGAACATTCAAGCAGTTTGTTCAGTTAAGTAGGTACATGGCCAAGTCTTCTTGCTTCAATCAAGAGATTAGTTAACTGCCCTTCCACCTGAACCCGCCCGGTTTTCAGTCTTTCATCTAGTCAGGCACAGAATTATCTAGCCCTCTTTTGCACTGACTTCACCACTTGGAACCTAAAGAGAGGAGGAATCAGAACAAGAGAACACTAACTAACTTCTAGGCCCAGGTAGAGGCTTGGTAGTGAAGACCTCCAGACTGGAACATCATAAAGCTACGCTATAAGACCATTTTATAGATTTTCTAGCCACTTGGCCAGAATTAAGCATAATTTCTGAAATTTACAGAGAAGTGAAAATTCTTATCCCAGGGCATCACTCCACACTGCTATATATTTTGCATCCTAGGCACAGTCTGCCTATGCTCAAAGAAGATCTGAGATACTTATTATTATTATTAAAGATTTTGTACAGTCTGCAGGTCACTAGTTGGTGGATTTTTATTATGTGGGCACAAAAAGCCAGGACAAAAGGTTGTAAGTTGTCAAACGGTACTTACATTTTTCCTCCTAGTTGTACGTATCCACGAGCTCTGTAAAATGAGAATTGCTACTTGTTACCATTATACGGTATTATTCTGCATGCTTGTACTAACAGTCAACTAAATGACTTCCTCCACTGCATATAAAAAGGTCTGTCTTCATCAATAAGGATGGGAACTGACCACATTAATCGTGTATAGGAGCCTCTTATAAGCAGGCATTGTAATTCTTTTTGCCAAACAAAAGAAGCTCAATCTTTCGTGAAGTATTTCAGGAAATATGAGCCCAGTAAAAGCGGGTGCAGCCTCTCATGTCATGCAAACATTGATAATGACATGTCAGATTGGTAAAAAGCACTGCAATAAAGCTTTCATAATTTGCTTCAAGAAATATGAGCCTAACTGATCTAGACACAGCCCCTCACTTTACATGTGATACAAAACAGGCTAATGAAGTTTGGTGAAACCTCGTAAAAGTAGGCATTTTGAATGATCAAACTATAAACCACTTTACAAACCACTTTATAAGATGGACCTGATGAAGCTCAGGGGAAAATATTTTCTTAAATATAGTTTTAAGTTGTAGGTTATGGTGTGTTGTCATTTTTTATATGTTAAAAATAAAGGGACTAACTTCTAATATTTGGGACTGGCTCCTTGTTTTTCCATCTTCCAGATTTTCCTCCAATCAGATCCCCTGGACCCTCCAACCATTGTATGTAACTGGCTTTAAATAAGTGACCTGTTGAGTGAAATGTATTATAATAAAAACTATCATCCATCTACCTACTTAACTGAATAAACTATTTGAAACTTCAACATGATGCCTTTATTCCTCCCACGGGGATGGTATCAGAGAAAGAGTCTCCTATATCTGCTAACTAAAGTGATTTTATCTGAACTAATACTTTGCGCTCTGCTTTGTGTTAGTCCTGTCACCTTCTTGGTTACAGTCGGAATACCAGATGTTACTTGAGCTTTCTAGATTACCTTTGTTTTCTTATTTTAAATAATGGGATTTACCATGATTAGTTACATCTAAGGCAGGGCTGGCAACCCAGTGGTGTGAGCATTCTCTCTAGATGATGGTCACTATTGATGTGCCATTGCAGCCTCATATGCAAAAATGGGAAGAATAGGCTATGGATAGGTGGACTATGATTAAATGAATCATGTTAATGAGTGTGATTAATCACTGTGGAAACAGATAAAGCTACATATAATTGAAGTGTCAGGTAAAGGCATACAAAACAGTATACAATACTCATAAATAATTTTTTGAAGGGAAACAAGTGACCCACTGAAACCTAGTGTAAGTTCAAGTACCACACTCCTGATTTCAATGCCTACCATCATATAGTTTGCACAAACTCAGTGAAAATGGAACAAGTGTAAAACAGATACAAAACAAAAATGAAACTTGTCATTATGAAACTAAAATCAAATAAAAAAATCTGTGACGGATGAATTCTGACTACAGAAATGTTCAAACCTCTCAACTGTCCAGATATTCATAGAATGTCCAGATTTCTGCCTTATATGCTGGTCTGTTTCTGATAAAATGTGTGATTTCTGGCAAATCACTGAGGACTGACATCACTAAATGATGATGTACATTTGAGTTTCAGACTTCTTAGTCTTCAGAAAATGCATCCTAACAGAAGTCCTGTTATTCTATTAAGTTTATATGGGCAATATTTAAAATCTGTCCCTAGTTTTGGGCCTTTACCCCCCCCCCCCATTATTTAAGCTTTGTCCAGATTTCTTCCACTAGGAAGTAGAGAGGTATGGAGATGTTGAATATATCACCATGAACTCTTTTTCCTGTAATTTGCTTTTTTATGACATTATAAAATACTAGCGAAAAAACAACAAATAAAGCACTAATAAAATAAATAACAAAGGGCCGCAGCTCTAAAAGAAAACCAAATCTTTAATATCTGAGCAGTTTAATACCCTCAAATCAAGTGAACTTCTTCAGACAAATTCAAACAGTAAAACCCCTCATTATATAGCTGTAAAATCACATGACCAACGAAATGCATTGCATCACAAGTTTAAAACCGGTTGTTAAAAGGCATATACATATTTATAAAGATATTCACATATACTTTAAAGGAGTTTTTAAGCATAAAGTGAGGTATTGTTAATATATAGAAAACAATCAGAAAGGTGCATACATACAAACCTATAAGTACATAAAATGTTGTCTTATAAAAACATTCTATTTTGAATTTCATAAATTCATTCCCTTGATTTCATGTGTCGGCAGCACATGTCCACTAACTCCCATATGGTATGTCTGTTCAAATGGTTGTAGTCAATGATGTCCTGCTCATGCAGGTGCTGGTATGTCAGCTTCTAATGGGTGCATCTGTGAAGCACTGAGTGATGATTCAAATATCATGAGTAGTGGTTGGAACAGCGCCTCCTACAGCTTGCTGCTCAGATACGCTCCTGTTACTCCTCGGATAATAAAAAGTGAGTAAAACTCTTGCTCACTGAGAAATCCAGGTATTCAGAATACATGAGAGCTGCAGCTTCTCATGATAAATTTAAACATCTCTGAATCACTCCTGCTATGTTTGATGTCATCATTGCATATCCAATGAGTCTATTTAGCATGATGGAGATCATCTGGGTGTGGCAGTGTGTTCATTTGCATAACATGAATACCACACTCTTACCCCTGTAGTGAAGCAGTGCTACTCCCATCTTTGAATTGCCTTCTACTGATATGATATAGCTTATCCAACTGTTTTTCAAAGTGCTATGATCCAAGCATTTCTGAAAGTACCACAAAGATTCTCATTTTATTTGGACTAAAAAGCACTGTTCAAATTCATAATAATATAAATACACAATATGAGAATGTAAAATATAACAGAGTTCATCAAAACTGACTTTTGTAAGGGGGTTATACTATAGCCATCATTCAGTGTGTAGGCAATATCTCTAAATGCACTCACTTTGAGGTCATAAAAATTGAGGGAAAAGGTTAACAGTAAGAAAGAAAAAAAATCATCTTCGAGTCATCTAACATCAGAGAAATCACTTATCCATACCTTCAACAAAGCCATAGCTGATAAAGTGAAATGTTAACTTGGAATGTGCACAATTAGAGATGCACAACATTTATAAAGTATCAACAAATTATCACACATAAAAATCATAATGTTCACCTTTTGCATTGTGGTATATTGATTCCATTCATGTTAATAGGGACGAAACAATTTTTAATATAAGGGACTAAGGGGAGAGGTATATCTTTTGACTAATTAACAGATATGAAAAATACTCAAATACCAAAATGAGAAAAAGAGTTGTTGTATCTTTAGGCTTTTCCTGGTTAGGGGTCACCACATCGGAACTCCGGTCCGCTAATGATTGGCAGTAGATTTTTACATACCGAGTTACCAGCTCTGACGCACAACCTTCAATGAAGGTACACCCATTCATGCATATCTCCACACAGAATATGCTTTAGCTGAGAATCGAACAGGACAACGTCTTTCTGTGAGGCGACAATGCTACCGCAGCACCACCACCGCAGTATTCTAAGAAAAAGAGTACTATTATTAATTATATCCATAGACTGTCAGCAGCTACTGTTTATTATATGATATCACTAAACTACCACAGCTCATAAACATGGTGGTGATTTCCAGCTCGTATAGCTCCAAATGGCAATTAGTGTCAGTATTGATAACAAACCAAAATATAAGTGCTCCAATCATGGAGGCAACTGATTAAGAGGATGGGTATTAGAAAAGAAGGTAGGCATAGGAAGGTACCAATTAGCCATCACCTCAGTAGATGCTTGTTTTATAGTATGGGCTTAATTGTTTTCAGATACCAGATATATTACAACATAGATTAGAAACTGAAAACCAAAGAAACTGTGTTGGGTAAAACCTTGGTGCAGAAATAAATCCAAATGAAAGGTAAAAAGTAAAAAAATGCACCAAGATAACACACAGCAAATGTTTAATCACAGCAAAGTACAAAGTGGTAAGCGCTTTCACAACCAAAGTTGCTTCATCAGACACCACAGTAAAAATGCACAGGTTTAAATAGAGATTCTAAAATGCCAATTAATCAATAAAAATCACACAATGATTAAGTAGCAGTGAAAAACAATTAAGCCACATGCTCAAACTAAAAAAAGCATTGCTTAAAAACATTGCTTAAAAACATTGAACGAGAAGGAATCAAATACTATACATGAGAAAGCACTTAAAAAACGTATAAAATCATTATAAAACATGGGAAAATACTAGGCAGGAAAAAGTTAAATAGAATACTTGGAAACTAATAGTTAAATACATTAGACTAATTTTGAAAGAACTTAGCTAATCTTAATGCTTGAGATGTCTAGCCTTTAAAAAGGCTGTCTGATGAAGCAACTTTGGTTGTGAAAGCGCTTACCACTTTGTACTTTGCTGTGATTAAACGTTTGCTGTGTGTTATCTTGGTGCATTTTTTACTTTTTACCATACATTAGAAACTGTCACAGGAAACACCTTTAATACAGTTGTTGGGTTAGCTATATTAAATAAAACAACAGCATGTTTCTATAAAGCATAATAAGCATCTATGAATCATTTTTAAATTATGCAGGGATGGTACAGCAGTGCAGAGAAAAAAAGTAAAAAAAATTGCATACATTTATCTTGCGAAAAAGGAATTAATTTCTAAAAGCCTCACAGACTTCATCAGATCAAAACAATTCAACAAGTATTTTTTATGCTAATTTCATGAACTGGGTATTGAATTACTCATAACTGAGTAACTGAATCATAAGACAAGAAAGCGTTAAGACATCAAGACAGACAGGTTAAGTAAACCAAAAATAGATGACATTCTTCAAATAATTATCTGGAAAATATACTTGAAAATAACATAAAGTGCAAAATAACAATACTTAGAAAAATTATTAGATAAATTAAAAGCATCAATTACCAGTGTTGTAAATTTACAGTATTTTAATGCAGAAGAGCATTGCAAATTTGTGACCCAAGTTGATAAAAGATTAAATTTAATTATATAACAAATATAAATAGGTTCATAGGTGTGTACTAGACTAATGACCTTGGAGCCTTTACAACCCCAGCCCATAGGATCACCCTGGCATTGGCCACCCACCCTTAGTTCCAAGTGCCTCTGCCAAGTAGAGCCACTGGAGTTATCCCTGGAGTGAGTTTTCTATTTCCCATCCACTCATCAATATTTCTCTTGAAGAGAGCTAGTGAGGTGCTCTGCTTGACATGTATGGGAAGTCTATTCCAGAGCATGGGCAGTCTCTGGGTTATGAACCTGTCCCTCCAGCATGTTTTCCTGATTGTGGTAATGAGGTTGAGGTCTCTGGAGTGTGTGGTGTGGAAGGATTGGGATTTCTTTAGATGTAGTATTTCTAACACAGCTGGATCAGACATTGCTTTAGAAGTCAAGCAGAGATCACCTCTAGGTAGACAATATGAGACAGAGAATAGTTGTACACTGACAACCCTCTCCTCTTACCTCCCAACACTCAGACTTGTGAGAGATGCACTTATATATCCAAACTGGAAGCCACGCACTCTCCAGCCAAGACTGGAATAGCTGGTCAAGAGGAGAAGGTCAACACTTGCACCACACCACATGGAACACATAGTCCTCCAAAACACACACCAGCACTGCCTTCACATATAAACACAAACCACACACCCACCTTCGCGGAGGCTCTCAATAAAAATCTACCCAAACAGCAGAGACCTCCAAAGTAGGAAATGCACTTGATCACCACAACACAACACTAATCATGAGACACATAACTCTCCTAAACAGTGTGCCACTCAACCAAAGCCCCTAAGGCAAAACAGCATGCCCAACATACTAGTCATAGGTGACTCGATAGTGAGGCACACTGATCTCCCACTCACTAGAGTGGGACAATTCATTAACAGATGCAATTATCCTAAAAAACTTCCAATCATACTTTTGAGCATATATAATAAACAGAAAATTATATTAACATATTGTAAAAAGGAGAGATGAAAACCTTCTAGAAGTCATTCTAAAGGAAAATGCTACAAAATATGGAAATAAACAAACTCACTGAAGGCAGAGTTACAGATGCAGGCCATCTTCCACTACTATTCTAGTGTGTGTCATACAGCAAATATATGCCAGATAAGAGCTGGTCCATTGATGCATTAATTCAGGAGCAGGACATCTGCTTGTAATGCTGTTGACCTGTGAGTGATGAGCAAGCTGGAAAGCTGGAAGGTTATCTGAGTAGTTAGGCCTGAGTGGCTGATAGTTAGTCACCTATTTGAGGAGAATTTTTTTTTTGCAGCAACACTCATTGTCTAGCAGAGACTAGAGAGTGGAATTAGTGTCCCATAGGGTGTAGGTAAATGTGAAAATGACATGCACTGAAATGACCATGGATATGTCATTGCATCATTCTATGCCCACCCCACAGGGAATAGTTGAAAAATGTTAACAATACCTGATGTCAAGGGTGGATGGTACTAGTCAGGTTGTCTACCCCACCAAGGATCCCTGGATGGCAATTCATGTGTGGAGGAAAACAGCAGTTGAGCTAGAGCAACACCAGCAGTAGCCAGTAGTCATCATGGCCAAGGGGGCCAAAAACCTAATGCCAGATATCCTCTGTTTATCACAGTACTAGAAATTCACTGACAAGAATAGGAACAATGATCATCTATTTATATGGCTAATCTCATTCTCCTTCTAATAGAAATGAATCCAGCAATAGATATAAACAGTTGTAAACCAAAGAACATTGTAAAATTAAAGTCAGCTTAGCCTTTAATTATATAGAACCCTTATTTTCAAAATCTAAGTCCCTTTTCAGTGCGTTGTTGTTGTCCTAGGCAACCAAATACCACAAACTACACAAACCATTTTAATGCATTGTCCAAAACCAAATTACTATCCAAATAACTTAAAATTAATCATAGTCCACTCATATAACACATTCCATCTTATCTCAAGAACATTAATATTTGCTATGTAACAAAATTAAACATATCATTACGAATAATAAATATAATATAAAGGATCATGACTGGGTCACTAATCATAACTAATCTTATAATGAATTCAAAAATTGATTCAAGGCTTTTCCTTGAGAATGAAGCCTCCATAGCCATAAATGAGATCTAGGGGGTAATGAAGAATTGGGTTACTGCATGAGCTTCCATGGATAGCAGCTTAGCGGTATCATTGTGGCAAAATAAGGTTGTGGTTATCTCACTTTGTTGTTGTTGTTGCAGTATAACTTCCACTTTTCGTGTTTTTTGTTAGTAGATGAGCAGGACAGTTCTGCATTTCTTATTTTTTTCTAAGACCAGACAGAGATATACAAGATATAAAAAACAGATTTCTAGTTTCTTTAGAATTCTTTCACTTATTAAAGCATTGGTTAATTTATTAAAGAAATATTCCTAAAGTCAGTCCACAATTTTATATGGCTAGAAGAGCATAAAACAAATTATTAAAGCCATGTGCAGTTCATAAAAATGTTTGCATGTCAGTGAAGACGATCCTAACCCACTGCAAACCTGGGGTTCTCCAGTATGGTGTAGATATACAAATTAGACCCTTTAGCTAGGTCTGCTTTACATCATTGTGTGTGTTTGACAGCTACAGTTGTACAAGTGTAGCCCAGCCAAAGATCCACCCACATGCAGACACACACGCACACACATACACGCACACACACGCACACACACGCACACACACACACACACACACACACACACACACACACACACACACACGCACACACCCACACACGCACACAAACACAGACATTCAGACACATGCACACACGCGCACACACACACACACACACACACACACACACACACACACACACACACACACACACAGATGAGCCTAAATACCCATTAAACATGATGTTGTGACAAAGCATGACTGAGTGACAGCATTCAGAAATGTCCTTGTAACAACCTGGTCCAGGGGAAGAACCATCAGCCTGAAACAAAATAATTTATTGCTAAGCACTTTCGCTTAAGATTCAAGGTGCTAAACAAAAGCACCAAAAGCACTCAACAATAAATTATTTTATTTCAGTCTGACAGTTCTTCTCCTGGACCTGGTTGTTACAAAGATTTTTTTGAGTGGTTTAGTTTTTTCCTTGTAGTACTTGTTATTTTTTTTACTGGAGAGTGACAACATTATTGTAACAAATGATTAAAGCATATAGAACGCATTATAAATGGTGTGCCAGACTAGAACCGCTAGTGCAAGATATTGTCAGTTCCTTTTTATAATATGTATATTATTCTGCCATGTCCTTGGTGCATAGAATCCTTTTGTTGCCATTGTCACCATCAGCAGACTAGCAGGAATACTCCATAATTTCTTCTTACTCCAGATTTTCTGATAACAAGTATCCATGCCAACTTACACAGCATAACAATAAAAACAAAACCAAGATCATCCAAGTTCCTACAAGCTGGAGCTCACCTCAGGTTTCCTCTTTGCCTTACACAAGCCAGTCTCCTGTTTTCAGTTTTGATTGCACATGCTTTGGTAGCATTCTAGATCCCATGAGCCAAATGATGCATTGCTGTTCTTAACTCAACTTTCTTTACCTGAATGCCTTAAAGTAATTAAATAATCCTCACTCATCTACTGATTGAGTAACTAACTTGTGTCTTTTCTTGTGGAATAGTTCAAAGGAGTCCTACATGTTGTAATTTCACTATTCATCTTCTCTGATCTGCAATGAATTATAGAGTTTCGGCTCTTTCAGTTTATGTGCCCCTGGCTTGTTGGATTTTTCATCCATATTCTAAAACTTTCTGTAGTGACATACAGTTATCAAGAAAAAAAAACACAAAAACAAAATCTTCCCTACTCCACAGTCTTGTTTTTAAAATGCTGACTCCTAGATAAAAGGCCTAGGTTTAGTTCCAGCCTTGTGGTGGTACCATGATCCCTTGTAATCAAAGTATAATTACTGTTCACCTAGAAGAATAGCAACTGTCTCTACTTTAACAAACAGTCACACTGGTTTGCATATATCTGTTCTGAGCCATCCACAGTACCTGGCTCCCAAAATTATGCCAGTTTCACAAGTACTAAGCAGATATTAAATACCTTAATATGTCACATTTTAATGCCCTGATATTATACTTCCAGATCAGTTGTTTGCCCTAATGTCCATATATGTGCTACAAGCTGCATTTTCAGGTACAAATATGACCACATTGTCTCATTAGCTTGACTTACTGATAGCTCTCCTAGTAAAATGGGTAAGAAAAATGTATACCATTTAATGGATGTAGTTTGATACAGTTCTTGCCAATCACTATTTTCTCCATTGTGCACCTAACATAATTCATGAGCAGAAGCTTACCCAGCACAACTGCCTAATGAGTGAAATTGTATGTGCACAAAAGCTATTTCAGTTCTTTTAACTCATCCATTTATTTCACCAACCATTCATATACTCTGCCTTTAACTAAATGTTGTACAAGCTAGAACGTCATCTTACTTTCTAATTTAGTCCTCAAGACAGTAAAGGTGTGAACAAATCAAGCAAATGCACCTCTTGTCATGACACAACAACCAAATCACCCAGAAATTGAATGACAGACAGATTCAGGCCTGCAGCCTGCCTGGGGTTGCCAATATAAAGGGCTACATCTAAAAAGTAGACTAAGGTGCCAATATACTTAGTTATAGAACATGATTGTAGTGATTTGTCAATATGATTGTAATTTCTGCTGTAACACAAAAAATCTGGGCTGATTTATGACATGAAATATTAAAAGTGCATCCTTGGCAATAAAAGACAACATAGTACCAGACAAATTCAAACAAATTAAAATGAAAACCACACTTCTATAAGAACTTAAATTGAACAATAGGATGTTTCAACATTTATGAATGAGGAGGTATGAAATGGAGATTCAGTATTGCAATAATTCATCAAAATATGTGTGGGAGGGTATCACACTAGTTCATAAATAGTTAATTTATTCAAGACACCTGAAAGACTAAAGGGATAGATGGGTTATAGCACTAGTAGATATAAGAGGCAGGGATATAAAAACTGGAAATTACTATGGTCCTAATAAGAATGAAACAAAGATTGGGGAGATTTTTGGAGTATGCTTAGCAGTCTGTGAAAAGAGAAAGGATCAGTTATAATGGGGATGATTTCAATGTGGAGATAAAGCTTTTATTGGACAGAATTCCAGTGGAAAAGTTTAGACAACCAAAAGATGCCAAGGAGATTATCCAGGAGATGATTAAATGTTCAGATTTAGATTTGTAGGGTATGTTATTCAAATGATATAGATATTACTTGTTATGCTTCCTCAAAGGAAGTAGCTAGTCAACTCAACTATTCAGAGATTCACATATTTAGACTGTTACTAGGCTAATGACTGATGGGGCCTTTCTAAGCCCAGTCAAGTTTTACTGAAAGAATAATGATGTCCTGCATCCAAATAGGACCCTGAAGGCCAGGCATTTATAAGCTTCCTCTGTCCATAAAGGACATGGGTTCCAGGCCTGGTGTAAATTTCCTATTCCCCATCCACTTGTCTAGTTTGTGCTTAAACTGGGAAAAGATGAACTCAGTTACACATGGATGGGAAACATGTTCCATGGGAGGTGCAGTCTATGAGACACATATCTGTCTCTCCAGCATGTTCTGTTTAAGTCACTGACACAATTCAAGTCCCTGGAGCTTGTATTTCTGGTACTCTGACTTACGAGTATATGCAGGAGATTCATAAGTGTGGAGTTTGTGGATGCCTTTTAAGCCAGGTATAAATCACCCCTCAGCAATCTATAGGAGACTGAGTAGAGGTGAAGGGCTTTAATGTACTCTGCATAAGGCAGGTTTGTTAGGCCTTGCATCCTTTTTGTAAGGAGCCTTTGAGGTCAATCTAGTTGCTGCAAATGCCTGGTCAGGAACATACCAAAGGGAGCATTGCACTCTATGATTGGTCTGATAAGGGCAGAGTGCAATGGGATAATGAGCCATGCCTTTACTTAGAAGTTGCATAACATAAAAGGATTCTTTCGTCATTGTGACCACATGGTGGTCAAAGGTAAGGCTAATGTCTACGTGCGTACCCAGATCTCTGATCCCAGATTGGGAATTAGCTGGGATGGTTGACTTCCCAAAGGGTACAGTTATGCATTTCTTAGCATTGAGTTTAAGATTATCACTTTGGCACCATTTGTTAGTCAGAGATAGACCTTGAAAAATGCTAGTGTCTGCAGGGGAGTCAATGATAACCCCCAGCTTGCAATCATCTGCAAACTTAGTGAGCCATAAACCTTCAACATTTGTTTCCATTTCAGAGAAATAGATGCCATAAAGGAGCAGACCCAACACTGAGCCTTGGGGCTCAGCTAGTGACTGGACTCTTGGTGGCGGTGGCCTCACCTATTTTGACCTCCTGGGTCCTATCAGTTAGCCAGTTGGATATCCAGCGGATGATAAAATGGTTTAAACTTAATTATTGATTGTGTCTATAATGCCTGAGTACAGTATTGTATTAGAAGTCTTGGCCAAGTCAAGGTAAGCTGTGTGCACAGTCTTACCTTCAACAAATACTTTGGTGACCCTCTCAAAAAAGGCCACGAGATTTAATAGGCATGACCTTCCTTTAACAAAGCTTAACTGTAATGGGTCCAGTGTTTGGAGGTTACCTATGTCCTCATTTATCATGTTTTATTTATTTATTTATTTATCATTTGTTGACCGGGAAAGTCCGACTAGGTTCCACAGAGCCTGTTTTCAGCGGAGGCCCGGGGAGAAATGCTCCAGATGCATGTCTTTGGAATGTGGGAGGAAACTGGAGTACCCAGAGGAAATCCACACAAACACAGGGAGAACATGCAAACTCCACACAGAAGGCACTCCAGCTGAGAATCGAACCGGAGAACCTCTTGCTGTGAGGTGACAATGTTAATCACTGCACCACTACGCCGCCCATCATGTCCATTATGATTCTTTCCATGGCCTTACATATGAGGCTGGTAAGACTTATTGCCCTGTAGTTTCCTGGATCAGTGGTTGGACCTCCTTTGTGCAAGAGAATGACTGTAGCCATCTTCCATTCCTTGGGCACAAAACCTGACTGAAAGTTCCAGTTGAAAACTGATTCAAGTGGACCAGAGAGGTCATGTTTCATGCTATTTATTAAACATCCTGGGATGTTATCGGGGCCCATCAATGCAATGTTTTTTGGCCTTGTAAAGTGCATTGATGACCTGTTCTCCTAGTAATGGTTAGGGGTAATGTGTTATATGGTATTTCCTTTGGACTATCGGGGGAGTGGGTGTAAAAGTTTGAGCTAAACCTGTTAGCCAAAAGGTTGTCAATGGCCTCTAGTTCAGTATGGCTGATGCCATTTACAAGTTCTGTGCAGTGTTGTGTATTTCCTGTGAGGTTACAGACATAGCTGTAGAAATGGGCCATCCAGTTATCTAGGCTACACCTGCAAAGGTATAAATAGCTACACCGCTTGATGTGGATAGGGTGCCCATTCCACCACAGGCTGATTGTGTGGGACACATATATGAGCTGCCAACAAGACCAGTTCATGTCACACATCAACTTGAGGACGTGTGTGTGTGTGTGTGTGTGTGTGTGTGTGTGTGTGTGTGTGTGTGTGTGTGTGTGTGTGTGTGTGTGTGTGTGTGTGTGTGTGCGTGTGTGTGTGTGTGTGTGTGTGT
>NC_056746.1:1222623047-1222650547 GCF_019279795.1 Protopterus annectens | reverse complement strand
GATGCAGATATATCTCTTATATGTGCCACATACAGATAGATGAGGGTAATCTTGTCTGATGGGTATGGAGAGAGACAGTTAAGGTGTACATAGCTGTCTATGCAAAGGCATATATAAACAACACAGTTCTATAGTCAGATGTGGGTTTAGACATTGGCTGTAATTCTCTAAGTGTAGGAGCATGCCCAGTATGACCTTCAATAGTAACAGTGGGACTCCATTCCAGAGCAACCTGTACTCCGGTCCAGGATTTTGTGTGTTACAGCTGATTGGTTAATGAAGCTGTGTAAGCAGTCCAGCATCACAGTGATATACTGGCTGAGGGATCTCCTGGCTGTGTGCTATCCGTATTAATTGAGTCATATCCTGGGGTGGGTACAGAGTGCATTGGACTGAGCAGAGTTTTCCATAATATGTGTGGTATATTCTACATAGCAGTGTGATTTCCTGGTATGTCAATGGCAGATCAGTATAGAGTAATGTGAGGAACTGCTGACAAACATTTGTTTATTGACTCCATGCACTGCAGGGAATCTATGTTACTGGTCAAATTGTTCTAGTGTGCAAATTCTACATTTGTCTGGCAAGTGGTTCCCCTTCCCCTTATATATGTCTCTTTGTCCTTCTGTAGTCCAATCACAGGCTTTGTCCACAGTTGCTGCTTTTATGTATTTGCAGTTATGGTATAAGTGGGATAGACATTGTACCATCACACACAGGGTTACAGGCTTCACACCTCTGACTGTACCTGTTTTGCAGGTTGTCCATCATTGTGCCCCGTACAGCTGCTGTGGTCCTCAGATGTTTTTTGTTACACTGTTATTATAAGACTACATGTTGGCCATAGCTCACAAACTCTTACAGACAGACATCTGGACAGGCCCATGTATAACAGTCAGACACAGGCCCAAACATTGGGACAGGGTCTTAATATTGCTCTTCCAAACATAAACAGTTGGTAGAACGGTTTTGTATTAGCTTGCATTTTCTTATGGGTATGACGTCTGCATCTCAACTGTCTGTCATTGATATTTTCACATCAACCTTTATTGGTTTGCAATAGTTTGCCAGGCAAATGCAATGTTATGACAAGCAGAACAGATATATTAGGCATATGTGTGGACATTCTGTGACACCCTATCATTCCAGGGGAATGGATGGTGCCCACTGATTTGTTGTCAGTACTGACACAGTAACATAGCAGCCTTTATATCCTGGCACTAGACTGACTTGTCGCAACCTGCTATTCTACTAGGAACTGTGTAGGTTACTCAGAGCTATGTACTGTCCATATGTGTGGCCCCCTGCCCTTCCATTGTCCAGCTTTCCTGCAGTAACAAATATTGACTTCTGGACATTGTGTACAACTCCTACCATATGTGTAGCTGACATGCAAAAAGTTGGTATGACCAGTCTCAAACCATGGACCCTATCAACCACAGTACTGCAGTTAGACCACTAATCCACAACAGCCACCAGTAACTGTGGTCTACTTCCTGACACTATTAACCACTCACATACATAGCACATTGACCCCTGCATATTGTGGAAATGGAACAAGTTATCAAGTTGATTGTGACAGTCCCGGGAATGAGTGGTCTGCTGTTATTACCTTACAAACATAAATCTTACAGCAGTTCTATGGGAATACAGGTACGTTGGGGGGAGTGGGGGATGCCTCTCAACTGTTCCCATTTTCACAGACTGTCCAGATGGTTGCCTATATTCTGGGTCCATTTTTCATAATATTGTGGTTGTCTGGGACAATACTGGCAAATAATTACAGACTGAAGTTAAAAAGTAATGACAGTTTCAGACTTCTTACCCATCAGAGAATTAATGCTCCTGCAAGACCTGTTATAATATAACTTTCTGAGTTTGTAAGAGCAATATTTCATAACTGTCTCTATTTGTGGGCCTTTGCCACAAATTTCTTTATGGCTTTGTACAGATGACGTCCTGTAAGAGTTTGAGAGGTATGTATGGGACTCCAACATTGACATCCATGCATCTGTCCTATGATCCCACTGTTTGTAAGTCCCATACATAGTGCAGTGGGTTTTGGTGGCTTGGGGCCTACTGCATATTCTTGGGCAGCCAGTATTTGGCAGCGAGTTCCTGTTCTCCCACACAGCTGTCCACCGTCTGCTGCTACCCTGGTAGCCCACTCCATTCTGTTACAATACATGCAGCAATACCATACATATGCTACCACAGTCTACTACCCCATTCATTTATTCTTAAGAAGAGTGACTTACCTTGTGCCAGCAGCAGTTCAGATGACAGTGTTTCAGGGCTGACTCTGTCGGATGCAGGCAGTACACAGCCTATACATGGTAAGGTATAGGTAGTGTGATGTGGCTGGCATCCATTTTACTGTGTTTATGTGAGTCAGGGTGAGGTGTCAGTCCCTGGGTTCCTAGGCTGTCAGTGTATGTGCTGTGCATTGCCTCTTTGTCAAGGCCAGAGCATACTGGGCATACCTATATCTGCCTACAGAGACAGAATCAGGGGGTTCCTGCTCCAAGTCCCCCTGTGCCTGTGGGGACCTTGACAATGGTGGAGGGCTTTGTGTCCCATCCCTGTGATGTTCCTGGCCCAGCTGTTTCAACAGGATCATATTGTGTAGCACGGCAGATACTATGAACATGTGTGCACATGTGGCTGGACAGTACTGCAGGGCTGCACCAGATATGTCAAGGCAGCAGAACTGTGACTTGAGAAGCCCAAGCACACACTCTATGACATTTCTAGTTTGTGGATGTGCCTTATTATGGTGTTTTTCAGTTGGTGAGTGTGCATTTCTGATGAGTGTCATCATCCATGGTTGCAGTGCAAAACCAGCATCCCCCAATAGACGGCTGTACGGGATGTCCCTCCTGGCAAAATGCCCTGGTACAGCCATGATGCATGCCATATGTGGGAGTTGTGATAACTGCTAGGGCTGCCAGCACACACATTGATGATAATGCCCTGGGCATTGCCCACAACCTGGCTGTTGATAGAGTGATATCCCTTGCAGCTGATGTAGACTCTACCCTCCTCACTGGGTGATACTTTGATGTCACATGAGTGCAGTCTACAGCACCCAATACCTCTGGGTAGTGTGCTACATGGTGGAAGAGACACATATTGCTGGTCCTCTCCTAAGGGTTGTTGGGGAAATAAATATGCTCACTGGCATGTGTTAGCATGACATCCAGGAACTATTGGAGTACCCTGGATGTGGATGCCTGTGAGATCACCATGATGTCCCCAGTAGGTGTTTGGAAAGTACCCATGGCTAGTATTCTTAAGGCTACACATACCTTTGTTTCCACTGTGATGGGTTCCCCTCTGTTGGCTAGAGTAGCAGAAATTGACTGAGTATTTGTATGATGTAGTATTAAAGTAGCAGCTGTGAGAATAAGTGTTGATATGGAAATGAATCTGAACCAAATGTACCTGAGGTCAGATTCCTCTAGGGTCCCTGGTGTAATATAAAAAAGCTCCATATTCAAATAATACACGTCAAAGTTAGTCCAAGCTGTGCTTTCCAGCAATGTCCCTGTCGTGGCAGTATTAGCCTACATCTCTACAGTATACTGCATATGATCCTACCATACATCTCCACAGTATACTGCATATGACCCTACCATACATCTCCATAGTATACTGCATATGATCCTACCATACATCTCCATAGTATACTGCATATGATCCTACCATACATCTCCAAAGTATACTGCATATGATCATGCCATACATCTCCACAGTATACTGCATATGATCCTACCATACATCTCCTTAGTATACTGCATATGATCCTACCATACATCTCCTTAGTATACTGCATATGATCCTACCATACATCTCCACAGTATACTGCATATGATCCTACTATACATCTCCATAGTATACTGCATATGATCCTACCATACATCTCCACAGTGTACTGCATATGATCCTACTATACATCTCCATAGTATACTGCATATGATCCTACCATACATCTCCATAGTATACTGCATATGATCCTACTATACATTTCCACATTATACTGCATATGATCCTACCATATGTCTCCATAGTATACTGCATATGATCCTACCATACATCTTCATAGTACCCTGCATATGATCCTACCATATGTCTCCATAGTATACTGCACATGATCCTACAATATGTCTCCATATTATCCTGCATATGATCCTACCATACATCTCTTTGGTATACTGCACATGATCCTACAATACACCTCCATAGTATCCTACATATGATCTTACCATACATCTCCATAGTATACTGCACATGATCCTACCATACATCTCCAATGTATACTGTATATGATCCTACCATACATCTCCATAGTATACTGCATATGATCCTACCATACATCTCCAACGTATACTGCATATGATCCTACCATACATCTCCAATGTATACTGCATATGATCCTACCATACATCTCCAATGTATACTGCATATGATCCTACCATACATCTCCATAGTATACTGCATATGATCCTACCATACATCTCCATAGTATACTGCATATGATCCTACCATACATCTCCATAGTATACTGCATATGATCCTACCATACATCTCCATAGTATACTGCATATGATCCTACCATACATCTCCACAGTATACTGCATATGATTCTACCATACATTTCCATAGTATACTGCATATAATCCTACCATACACCTCCATAGTATACTACATATGATCCTACCGTACATTTCCACAGTATACTGCATATGATTCTACCATCACAAAACATGCAGGATGCTTCATATATAAACAAAAAACTACAGTCAGCCATGTCCCTGACAGGTTGTTTACAGCATCAATATAACATCACATATCCCAGATCATATGTGTGTCAAATGTATACATGTGCCTACTGTATAATTATTATTCTGAAGCCCACATTAGCTATGCTAGTTAAACTAGATAATTTTCTCAGACAAACATGAACATGTTTAGCCCAATCAACTCTTTCCAGTCCTCTGTCCTTAAACTGATTGCCTTTATTCAGTGTTAAGATTACAGATGTGCAGTTATCATGATGTTGTACTATACGATTACCACTGCTGTACATTAAAGCAACTTTAACTTCTTTTTGTGTTCAATTGCACCTTCTGTTTTCTTGATTTTCTAAGCTCATTATCATAGGATCATACGAGGTTACTAGGCTATCGACCCTGAGGTCATTTCTAGCCTAGCTAATTCATCCCAATGTAATACCATAGATATTCTAGTCAATACGCAGGACTGTATTTATTAATGACTACTCATGCTCAGGAGGGTTGTGGATGCTATCCCCAGTATGAATTTACAGTGCACCATCCACTTGTCCAGTTTCCATTTGAACAGTGTCATAGAGGCGTTCTGCTTTACAAGAATTAGTAACCCATTCCAAAGATGCAGCAGTCCCTAGAAGACAAATCTGTCATTCCAGCACATCCTACTCAAGCTTCTGGCCATATTTAGGTCCATACAACAGGTAGTTCTAGTCCCTTTTAATTTATGTATGTGCAGCAAAATGTATTCAGATTTGTGGCCTGCCCACCCCATTCTGATTGCAATGGTCTTAGCTGTGTGTGGCAAAATGTGTGCTCACTACTGCCATGTGATCTCATTTTTCACCTGTAATAAGTTTGTACAGTAAAGAAAGCCAGTATATAGCAATATTGTACAACCAGAAAAACAGCACAATTCCAAAATTAGTAATCAAAACACCTATTGCACTGTGTTAGAGAGACAGTCCAAAGTACAAAAAATATAAATAAATAAAAAACACAAGCTCAACCAGGGAATAAAAATCACTTTTGTTATGACCACGCCAACAATCCTCATACACTTATAGTTTAGCTAAAAATGCTTTTGCTGGTTACAGTACAATACAGCACCCATACTGTCAACTTGCCAGCTTGTTGAAGACTTCCTGACAACACATTCACAGCAAGCCAAACTACTTTTTATGTGACATGGGTGAAAATCTAAATGCAAAACAGAAACACTGCAGAATCCAATCATTCACAGACATTAATATGCATGTGCTTTTGTTAAAGGCGCCAACGACTTGTACCTCATTGCAACACTATGCAACAAGTTCTGAGATGCCTCAGTGTTACAGAAATTGCCACTATCATTAGAAATTCATGTTTTTCCTTTTCTTGTTAGCTTGATAATTCATGCCAGTAATGACAGATTTCAGTTGTTGTCTGTGCAGAATCAAATTTATGCCTACCCATAATGATTGCATGAAAGAGGGAGCTGGTATAGGGTTTTTTTAGCATCGTCATAGCATATCTGTTACCGATTTAGCTCCACAACAGTTTTATATTTAGCAGTAGGTGAAAAATCTGATAGTTCAAGAGAAACATTAATGTCTTCTATAGCACGTGAAATCAAACAACCCAAACAAGCCACATTGAACTCTTCTCTGTATGCAACTGAAAATCATTTTTTTTTTCTTTATTTTTAGCCTAGTAAACCCACTATGCACACATGCTTTTTTTCAGGTTGACCGTAGAAGTAGTCTGATTAATTGACTACTCCATTATAAAATATATAAATCAAAATGGAGGCTCTCCAACCCAGGACTCTAAGTTAAAGGTCTGAGTTACACTGATAGATAAACATTATTCTTTTATTCTTCAGTATTCTCTACTTTGACCTGCACTTAAAAAAATGACCTAAACAGTTCTACTATGACATGCTGAATGGCAAAACCCCAAGCATCAGAAATACCAAAAACTGATGTTTGATACACCACAGGACTAAAAAGTAAAGTATGTGTTTTGGGGGTAGTGACAAGCCCCCCCTCCTCAAATTAATATATACCAACTCCATGGGTGTACTGATTTGAGAAAGGGAGACATATTTCAAAATAAAGAAATCACTATCAGCACACAATTCAAAAATCACACTGGCAATGCTTTCCTATGGCAAACAATGACTAGTGTTGTGTTTCTTAACATCTTTGCTTCACTCAACCGACACAATGGGAATTTCACCTCAGCCACCTGTAAAAACACCATCTAAATGAAGAATTGTATACATTACGAACTCCTATTTTGGTAATACTCTCAAGTGGTGCTCAGCAGGCCTCAAAGTGCATCTTTTGTACTGTGATCCCTAGCTATGCCCCAGACATCAGTACATGATGTTTTAAAGAATACCAAAACATAGAATAGTGCGTAACCATAACATTTAGTGACACATTGAATAATCCACCGCCAATCTGCTTTAACACCATCTTGCCTGTGTATAGTTTGATAGATTAATACTAGTCTAATTGCCATTATGAGCCATTTTGAGCCTAGATGATACCCCATGTGAGAATCAAATCCTGAACCTTATGTCTGCAAGATAAACACATTAACCATTATGCCAACCTCTTACCTACAGGCAGTATGGCACTATCCGTTACATGAGCAAAGCAAGTACATTGTGTAAACAGAAGGAAACAATCCAAAAACTTACAATTACATCTGGTCTTCTTTTTACTTAAAGACATTTCTGACTGTACACTATACTAGACGGCGCTATCCTATTTTTCATACTCATCTGCTCTGCTGTATAACCGGCAACATTCTGGAGGACAAAGAAATAAAGAAGAAAACAAATTCTGTTTCCAAGCACTCGTATATTTCTGAGATATTATTAAATGGAATTCAGTAATTATTTACAAGACTTGTATATCATTTTATTTACTATGAAATATCTTCACATTGGAAACCTGAGTCCTTTTCTCAATGTTTTTGTGTCTGCAACATTATTCCAGGTAATAATTAATGAAAAGGAGATCAGCAATTTAACTACCATTTCAGCATGCCATTGTAATATGAATTGGGATGTCATGGGCTGTCCTGATAATAAAAGTAATTGACTTATTTTTAATTACCTAACTCTGTGTTGTTGATGGGCTATAATTTTTAGATTCAGTGCATTAAGTGATATGTTCTCTAGTAAGAATTATAATACATTTTTGCATATTTATTATTTACCAAGGTCAAAGGATACAGTAATACTGTTTGGATTATTCCATAGTCCCCATGATAAAGAAATTGCATTATGGGAGGAACTAGATATATATTTGCATACATAATGTCTAGCAATGCTTCATGATTAACTTTCTTAATTGTCAAAAAAGAAAGAGAGTTATTCTCTCATTAAAATGAAAATTAGTTGGAGACTGCAGTACAAAAGAAAAAAAAAAGTGCAGGTTATGTGCAATATTCCCACACTGGTCCTATTACAGAATACTGTATTGGACATGCTTAAATACTAAAATAAAATATGAGCTTGTTTTAGCTGTACTATAACACAATCTGTACTATAACAAAAATCATTAAACAACAATGCACAGCACATTATTTTGTATTTTATATGCTACAGTATGCTTTTGGGTATAAATGGCAATCAAAATCTAAACCAGCTATACTAGAAGTAGTGAATACAGTAACAGAGAAAAAACAACTGGAATCGAGATCTTTAGAAAAAAAGGCAGAAGCAAACTACATAGGAAAAAATGAGAATTGTGGGAACAATGCCTACAGGGGAGGTATGAGGTTTAAAGGAATGCAGGATTTAAATGAGCTAGGTATTGTTTGACTGAAAATGATTGGGTAGATTATAAGTGATGTATAATCTTGGCAACTGGGAGTGTGTCACTATGGCTTGCTATATATGATGTCTAATGTTTGTAAATGTGAACTTGTTAATACAGTTTGATTGCTTTATATAAATGTAAAAAAATGCCTGTGTCACAAGGAATAATTCAATAAAGGTGTTAAAAAAAAAAAAAGAGCAAGCCACATTTTCATGTTATCTGCATGTTACCCATGGACTTAGAGCATGTTTATATTGTAGAACAGAACGTGTGTATGTACCTTTAAGAAGCATTTCCAGATGTAGCACGTGCATATAAATACTGAGCATGTGTAGGCAGCAGTGCCATTTTGAGAGAACAGCCAGAGTTTTAACATGTATGAGTGCAGTAGTCATTCTGTTTATATGTTTATTTAATTTTAAGTTACTAAGCCTTAGTCAAGATGTGTTTGTACATAATAAAGCTGCTTGAACCAAACCCACAACTGTTTGTTTGTTTTATCTTGACCAGACAAGTGATATGGTGTCAGAACTGGAACAGAGAATGAAACTTCTTCAAGCCATGAGGTACAGAGTTAACAGTGAAGGTACATTGAGCAGGTTAGGTGATACAGTGCTCAAATAATTAAAAAAAGGCCAGAAACAAACTTCAGGTAACCAGAGCTCGCATAAATTATTTATTTTGTTAAGAAAATGATACAAAGCATTTGCAAACATAAAACTCATTATTAATCAAGTGAAAGGCACAAAGCGCATTATTGATTAAACAATATTTGATAGCATTATTAGAAATGCTTATGAATATGTTCAGAATTACTTCTGATTTGCATAACAAGTATGTTTAAAATAAAACTAACATGTTAACAGTAAAATGAGCACAAGAAAACTATAATGAGCATGTTAAGAGGTCAAATGGGCATAACGAGTGCAATAAAAGGCAAAATGAGCTTAAGGAAGCAAGTCGACTGCATGTTTTAGTACACGACAATGTTTTGCTATGAGCTACTATTTAACATTATCCAAAGCTATTCAAAGTATAACTAGACTTGTTCAAAGCATCTCAGAGTTTGGAAAGTGTTTACAGTGTGTGCTTTATTACAGTACAATTAGTTGTAAGAGTTTACTGTGTGCAAAGTACAGTTATTTCACAAAGTGCAATCAGAATACAGAAACAGTTTCTTGTGCTGTGTATATTTTATTCGTAGGGTGCAGTTATTTCAAGGTGTTTCACACACTGTACAGAGTTATTTTGTAAAGTACAGACATTTCAAGCAGTTTCTTATGCTATGTATAATGAACTTGCAGAGTGCGGTCATTTCAAAGTGTTTCTTACACTGATAAGGGTGGTTTTGCAAAGTACAGTGATTTCAAAGTGTTCTTGTGCTATGGAGACTTATTTTACAAAGTACAGTTATTTCAAAGAGTCTGTTGTGCTATTGGGCATAATTACAAGTGTCTGGCATAAGTTTCTGATGTATAAGCATGTATGTTCATACATAATTCCAAGGGTCTTTATTAGAGTGTTGGTATAGCAGAGGCATTTCACAGACCCAGTCCACTTGTGTTTGATCATAATATTGCAGAGAATTGGAGAGGATTTGAGCAGGAATACAATATGTTCATACAAGCAGCTTTTTCTGACAAAGATGCACATATGAAGGTATTTATTTTTGCTTAATCTAGTGGGGGTCAGAAGTCATTGAAAATGAGCATTCATTTGTATATGCACCAGCAGTTTATGTAGGAGAAGGGGAACAACATAGTACTGTTGGACACATTGAATCAAGGGTGAACCCTGAGTGCTTGAAATGTAAATTTAGTGAAATTTTATTTATGTATTTATTTATTTTACATTTGTTGACCGGGCTAGTCTAACTGGATAAATGTCCATTTTCAGTAGAGGCCCGGGGAAAAAAGCTCCAATAGTAACACAAAGCAGTAATAAAAAAAGCAGTCGTAACAATAAGCAAAATAATAAAGGATTACAAAGACAGCAAAGCAGTAGGAACAGGAAGAAAAGATTCCAATAATATTGGTATACAGGATAAAACAATACATTTAAGAATAAGATACAAGAGATAATTTACAGTAAATAGTACCTGATGTTTACAAAATGTAGCTCATTTAAGTATCCTAGATTACAGTACTCCTTTCTGAAATAGCAAGCAGTATTGAGTTAGCATACAAGTAGGATCATGGCGATATTAGTAGTGAAGACAGAAGATTAGTCAGGGTTGCTGCAGGGGCATAACCAATATGTTTTGAGGTGTCTTTTGAGATTTTGTTTAAAGAGGGGTAGGGAAGGAAGTGAAATGTGCAACCCCAGACAGATTTTACATTGGAGAGGCACCTATTTTATACAAGAGACCAAAACCCAGGAGGAACTTTTTAGCTTGCATTACTGACTTGAGAAACAAGGCTAAAACATGCCGGTTTGTTGATTTGAAAGATGAGTTGATAAAAGACAGGCTTGTGTGTGGTATTTGTAATGTTGCTGTGAGAAAGATATTAATTCATGACAATGATTTAAAGTTAAGCAAAGGTATACAGATTTGTCAAATACATGAGCTTACAGGAAGACACACAAATATGCTTGCAAGTGATAAGAGCATTGTTTCAGCAGCCTCTAGAGCAGACGTAGGTAGCATGCACACACGGCTAACAGAAACAGGCCTAAGCACATGACAGCTGTAGCCCCTGCGGGATTCCCAGGGAGAACCCATACCTTTCCAGCAAGTTCTAAGACTAGATCAGTAAAACAAACATGCTCAGTGCAACATAAGGGTGAGTCAGCAAAACCCAAGTCAAGTCTTATTGTTAACTGTCATAATTGTGGTGCCAATCATGAGTCTAAAAGAGAGAAGTGCTTAGCATTTGGCCAGCAATACCACAAGATGGAACCAGTTTCAAATATTTTGTAAATCAAGCAAGCCTCATTCATTTATTAAGAAAGGTCACTCAAAAAATCAAGTTGATCACATAGAGAGCTGCAACTCTGCTTTCTATGTAGATGGTGCATCAGTGGTTGGTGAAAAGGTTAATACGGTAGATTTGTTGGCAAAAAAAAGTGTTTTGTACTGTCCTAGTCAATGGTAAACCCAAAGAGCTCAAAGTAGACACTGGTTCAAAGTGCAATGCTATGTCAGCAGAAACATTTGCTAGAGCAAAAGCTGGTGAACAACTTAATTTGGCCAGTTGTGCAAACTTGTTGCTTATGAAGGTGAAGAGATTCAAACCAAAGGATAAGTAGTTGTTTCATGCCTTCCAGCTGGGAACAGCTACAGCTTGCAATTTTATATAGTCAGAAGACCTGCACAGTCACTATTAGGAGAGACAGTTTAAGAATGAGACTGCTTTCTTATACCAAAGAACTCCATCATGTAAGCACATGTCCCAGTTCTAGTTTCACCGATGCTATTTTCACAGAGTATGCTGATATTTTCAGAGAAAGCTAGGCAAACATCCAATTGCGTACTCCATGAAATTAGACCCAGAGGTCAGTCCAGTGATTAGACCAGTGAGAAGAGTTCTGATAGCTATGCAGGACAGAGTCAAGGTCCAGTTAGATAAAATGGTGCAACAAAATGTGATTTGCCAATCACAGAATGAACTGAATGGATATCTTCCATGGTAGTTGCTCAAAAGAAAAGCTCAGATGAAATCAGAATATGTATTGACCCAAGAGTCTTAAACAAAGCAATAAAGAGGGCCCATCATCCTGTGTACAGTCAAGGAAATCACAACCCTCATGGCAAATGCCACTGGTTTTTCTGTCTTAGATGCAAAGAGTTCATTTTGGCAAGTAATGCTTGATCATAAATCTTCACTACTGACTACATTCAGTACCCCGTTTGGTAGATACAGGTTTCTCAGAATGCCTTTTGGAATAAATTCTGCCAGTGACGCCTTTCAATGTGCAATGGAGCAAATTTTTTCAGGTTATCCATGTGCTATGATAGTAGATGATTTACTAGTTGGAGGTAATGGTGAAGGAGAGCATGACAGAAAGTTCTGGACAGAGCGCATGAAGTAACTTTAAAGGCTCAATCCTCTGAAATGTAAAATCAGGCTACCAGAAGTTTCTTATGTAGGTCATTTATTTACCATTACAGGCTTATGACTGGACCCTTCCAAGCAAACAGCTATTATTGAGATGTTAGCTCCAGAGAATGTCCAAGTCTTACAGCATTTTCTTGTTATGGTTAACTATTTGGGCACATTTATACCAGACTTCCGTGAGCTATCAGCACCTTTAAGAGAGCTGACATGCAAAAATGTTGCCTGGTCATGGCTGGAACACCACCATAGGGCATTTAATGACCTGAAACAAAAAATTGCCAGTCCACCAACATTGAGATACTATGATGTCCACAAATCAGGGATCCTTTCCTGTGATGTTTTAAGGTTCAGTCCTGGTGCAGTTATTCTTCAAGAGGGCAGATCGGTAGCCTACACATGTAGAACTCTTACCCAAACTAAGATGCAGTATTCTCGGATTGAGAAGGGAGTTTTGGCAATGTGTTCACATCCGAAGTTCCATGATTATATTTATGGTGGAGTGATCCAGTTCGAGACTGACCATCAGCCTCTAGTCACTATTTTAAAGAAGCCTGTGCATACAGCTCCAGCAAGACTACAAAGAATAATGCTCATATAACAAAATTACAAATTCAAAATGGTCCATACAAAATGCAAACTTCTTCATCTGGCTGATACCTTATTCGGATCACACAGAAATACCACAGAAAAGCTTGATGCAGAGAATTTTGACTTCAATGTCATGGAGTGCGTAATTTTTCTACCACAAGACTTGATGAGCTAAAAGATCATACAAAGACTGATCCATTTTTGCAAAAGCTTAGCCACTTCATCAATACTGGATGGCCGTCAAAGCAATTGTGTGTACCAACAGAAGTTCAATCTTATTTTCCTTACAAAGACAAGATGTGATGGAAGATAGTATCATTTTTAAATGTCCTAAAGTTATTGTTCCTACTTTCTTATAACATGAGCACACTGAGATTTTGCATCATGGCCACCCAGGTTCTGAAGCTACCAAAAGAAGGGTTAGAGGAGTAGTATTTTGGCCTTCTCTATCAAAATATATTTATAAAGTGCTTTCATCTTGTTCAGCATGCAATAGTACTAAACCGCATTTGCAAAAAGACCCAATTCAGCTAAGCCAAAGTTTTGAACTACCTTGGTCAACAGCAGCCAATGACATATTTGAGTGGAACAGTCATCACTACTTAGTGTTGGTAGACTTATTCAAACTGGTTCAAGATTGATCCGATACCTAACCTAATGTCCAGTGCTGTCATTACTAAGTTGAAACATCACTTCTCAGTCCATGGTAGTTCACACAAAATTATTTCTGACAACAGTACCCAGTTTACCAGTCAGTTATTTCAGAAAGTTGCTAAAGAGTGGGACTTTATCCATACTACTAGCAGGCTGGAATGCCCACAGTAAAACGGCCTGGCTGAGGGTGCAATACAAAGCACAAAGCAATTACTAGAGAGGTCAAAGTGTGACAATACCGATGTTTTCTTGAATTTGCTTATTCTCAGAAGTATACGCCCTAACAATTTACTTGGCTCACCTGCTCAGAGACTTCCAGCTAGGCAAACCAGAGCAACCTTGCATATCAGTTCCAGTTTGTTGATGCCTAATGCTAAAAACATCAGAGCAATCATAGCCCAACTATTTAAAAAGCATTCCTTTCAGAAGTCCAACTATGATAAAGCCAGCAGATTTCTTCATCTTTGAAAGAAGGAGAGATAGTGAGGATGCAAAAGGTGAAAGGTTTTGATCAAACTGGTCAAGTGAGAGGTGTATGTGCCAAGCTGAAATCCTACTTAGTGGAATCTGAGGGTAGAGAATACAGAAGAAACTGCAGGCATCTTCTTCCAGAGTCTGAATCAATATTGCAGTATTGTACCTGAGATACAGACTCTAGATCTCAAAGCAACCCAGATGATATTCCTGTTGAAGGACATGTCTCAGTATTTATTCCCATTCCAGATGATATCCTAGATGTCCTTGAAGTTGAACATTCATTAAAGACAGTTCCTGTTGTTAGGCCCAGTTCTAATTTGTATGTTACGTGATCAGGTCATATTTTAAGACCTAGTTTAAAATACACAGCAACCTGGACATGATTGTTTTATTTGTATTTAGTTTTATATGATTGCATGTCAAATAATTAGTTCTGCATAAGTGCATATCAAAGAATAATTTTTATACAATTGCATGTCAATGAATGTTGCCATTTTCAGTATATGACTTATTTCTCAAAGAGGAAGGATATAAAACAGAGTGTGCATTGTAACTTGAAGAAGCATTTCAAAGTGAGAGCACATGCATATAGAGAGCATGTGCAGGCAGCAGTGCCATTTTGAGAGAACAGCCAGAGTGTTAACATGTACGAGTGCAGTGGTCAGTCTGTTTATAAGTTTATTTAAGTTTAAGTTACTAAGCCTCAATCCTGATGTGTTTGTATATGATAAAGCTGCTTGAACCAAACCCACAACTGTTCATCTGTTTTATCCTGACCACACGAGCAACATGTATGACTTCTTATTTACACAAATACACATCAAAATGTAATGGGTACTGTGCTACAGATGATATCATTGCTAGATGTAGATAATCCTGAAAATAGTATCACCCTTGAGGAGATAAAATCCTTATTACCTCTTATTTTAATCTATGCCAGAAGTGATGCTATTCCACAATGATATGGCAGTTCTTCAGGTAATTCAACTGCGACTCACCTGCAGATGTTCAAAAACTTAATTCCTCTTAGATCATACGGTGGCAGGGAAAAGAGACATGCTCTACTTGGCCAATAAAACAAAATCTCCCCATTTATGAAATGCAATGTTAAAATGCTTAATTTTATAGACTGACAGTTCTCTGAACTGAAATTTAACCAACTGTGTTGCATTACATGTGTTAGGACCTTCAGCAACACCTACACTGATCCATGCTATATTTTTTTAAATACTGCCTTGGTTATATAGTACTTGACAATGATAAAAACACAGATTTGTTTTAGTACTAGCTTAAAGCATGTTATGCAAATTGTTCACTAGAAATAAAAAGGAAATATACACATTCAGAATACCTGTGATAATCTTTATGGGATGCATATTCACTGAATGAAATCATAGTGAACTGAAATTGTAACAAAGATTTCTGTATGGGTGGCCAGTTAAGCATCACAACTCACTAGGTTCACAAGAGGTTAGTAGGCTAATGGCTTAAGAGTCCTTACAATCCAAGCCAATATAGTGTGATTTTACCCAACATGTGGCCCCTAAGGGTAAGAGACTGGCATGGATTTGTACCTATGAACTGAGTATCATACAGATTGCTCCTGTCTATAAAGAACATAGGCACTACCCCAGGTGTGACTCTGCAATTCCAGATCCATTGATCCAAACTGCATTGGAAGAGGGCCAGGAAAGAGCCCTGTTTAATGTGAATAAGGAGCCTGTTCCAAAGAAGGGGCAATCTCTGAGACCCATATGTGCCTCCCCAGCATGTTTTGTTTGACTCACTAAGTTTAGATTCCTTACTGGGTGACCTTCATGTTGCTTGACTTGCTGATGCGTAGCAGCTCCATTAAGGCTGGATCTGAGAGTGCCATGTAGTTCAGGCATAGGTCTCCCCTTAACAGTTGGTGGGAGACAGAGTAAAGGGATAGAGCTTTTAGACTATCCATATAGAACATGTTGTTTATACCCTGCATTTTCTTTGTGACAAACCTCTGAAGTTGCTCAGCTTCTATAAGTGCCTATCCAAGTACATGCCAGATGGCACATTGTAAGTGCCTATCCAAGTACATGCCAAATGGCACATTGTAAGTGCCTATCCAAGTACATGCCAAATGGCACATTGTAAGTGCCTATCCAAGTACATTGTAAGTGGCTAGCCAAGTACATGCCAAATGGCACATTGTACTTGATTATTGGTCTAATTATTGGCCTAATGAGGGGTGACTACAGTGGGGCTATAATTTCCTTGTATCTAGATGCCATATATTTACTTACAAGTTATGCCTCATAGAGGACTTCCTCACCACTGTGGATAGATGCCAGTCAAAGTTCAGGCTACTATTTATCTATCTGTGTACCTGGATCTCTCACATCTGAGTCTACTTTTAGGGGATGTGCTATTGAAATTGTAATTTGGCGGGGTATTTGACTTCACAAGGGGTATGACAATGTATTTTTTTCACATTTACTTTGCTTCATGGTTCTGTCAAAAATCCTTTGTCTGATCTGGACCCTTCTGAAGGATATACTCATTGGGGGATTCAGAGACCTTTCACATTAACCTTGACTTCAGATAAGCCAAACAAGAATGATACCAGCACTGAGCCCTGTGGTACGTCACTAGTAAATGGCCTCTTGCTGGATATGTATTCACCCATGTAACCACATGCATTCCATCTGTGTGCCAGTTGACTATCCATATGGTGATGTAGGGATTTATGCTCAGTTTTGTGAGTTTATTTATAGTAACTAAATGAGGAATTGTGTCATATGCCTTGGCTAGGTTGAGGTAGGCAGTATGTGCTGTTTTCCCCTCATCCAAGGCATTAGCGACTATCTCAAAGTAATCCATCAGATTTAGTAGGCATGACCTGCCCTTGACAAAGCCAAATTGGGACAGGTTCACTGTTTGGAAGTTTCCTATGTCATTATTTATCAGGTCCATGATTATTCTTCTATGGCCTTACATATAAGACTAGTTAAACTTATGGGTCTGAAATTTCCCAGAATATTTGATGGTCTTCCTTTATGCAGAAGGATGACTGTTGCTGTCCTCCATTCTGTCAGGACAAAGCCAGTCCAGAGGCTGTGAATAAATAGTGATCCTAATGGGCCAGATAAATTCTGATTTAAGCTGTTTAAGCTGTTTAAGAAGCAACCTGGTATATTGTCAGGCCCAAACTGAAGCCCTGTTTTTAGATTTAGAGAGCATGCAATGGCAACCATTTCTTTGGGGATAACTGGAGGTGGAGTGGTGGAGACTATTTGTTGGCGGAGAACTGGGGGTGATGGAGAAGTGAAATTTGAGCTGAATTTGTCAGCCAGCAGATTTGCTACATCTTCTTGTTGAGTATAGGTGATGCCATGTACAATTAATTATGCACATTGTTGGGTGCTGCTCTTAAGATCGTGGGCATAACTGAAAAACATCTTATAGTTATCCTTAGCTTTGGAGGCTAATTTTACCTCAATGTCTGCTTTCAGAGACTGACTAGTTCCTTGATTCATTTTTTCAGACTAACAAGGTACTTTTTGCTCTGTTGTGCACATTCTGTCTTACTTCTCAACAGGATTTTCTTTATTTGTTGTATAACGTATTAATACCAGGGGTCTTCCAGGGTGGATTGTTTTTGTGATTTGACTCGGATTTACTTTTGTCTAGTACTACCATTTCTATGCAGTTGTTTATACAGTTATACAATGCTTTTGTGTGCACCTCTGCATAACTTTCTGTGTTTTTTTAATTTGGGGGAGCTTAGAAACTAACCATGCAATCCCTTAATAGCAGGTAATTTGCCATATAGAATTTCTTAAATGTTATTGGGGTTAGGTGGTGGGATTAGTTCTACCTGTATTTCAAGGGAGACCATTTTGTGATCTAATTTTGCCAGTGAGAACATCATACAAGGGGGAGTGTAGTGCTTTCCCATATTTGTGAGTATGAGATTTAGGAAATGCACTCCCCTAATAGGAGTGCAGACTAGCTGCTCCAGGGCATTTGAATTTACAAAGTCAAGAAATCTTTGGGCCTGCATGTTAGTGATTGTATATGCCTCCCAATTAATGAAGGTATAGTTAAAATCAACCATGAGTATGGTATTGGGCTGGAAGGTAAGTAATTCTAGTAACTTCAAGTATGATGTACTGGTTTTCTGGTTCATGGTGGGGTCCTTTAACTAGCAAGAATATGGTAATGGATTTGTCCCATGGTTAGTTGGACATGGAGTAATTCAAGTGTGTCATATAGTTTGACCAAACCTTGAGGTCTGATTATCCTTTATGTAGATATAGATATAGATCCTTTATGTAGATAGATAAACCTCCGCCTTTTACACTTTCATGTTCAGTGAGTGGTCAGAACATATGAAAGCCATTATAGCCATGCACTGCTACAGTGCTTTTCATATCTTTGAACCAGGTACTTGTACTGATGGGGAGGAGAAAAGTACAACTACATATTATGCCTGTAAACATACCCTGAGCACTGCTAATAATGACAAAATATTTTAAACACAATGCCAAGTCTATTCTAAACCCCATATATTAACGTGACCAAGGAAAATTAATTTAATAGTAATTTATTCTCAATGACGGCAGAAAGGATGAAGTCCTGCTAGCTGTAACTCATGGAATACATAGAGTATCAAGTGCTGCTAAAGGATGTATGTGCTGATTTAACATGAGGAATTTGCAAAGAGCAATGATTCTGAGTTTCTACCTCATGAAATGAAAACAGTGTATCAAGTGCTGTTAAAAGGATTTATGTGTTTATTTAACATGGGGACTTTGCAAAGAACAATGGCTACAAGGCAAGCATTGTGAATCCTTGATTAAGTAGTATTTCATTAGGCAGGAGTACAACGTAGCAGATTTACATTATGGGCTATCTTATATTTACAAACCTCAGTACCGAGGCAAAGAAAGCATGAGCATTACAACATAATTATCTACTTCTAGTTGTTTTATCAAAAAGTACAAAAAGATTATAACCAGGTCTCCAATTGTGACTAAACTGTTATTTGTTCAAATCATGGATGTCAAGAAATTCAGCTCAAGTGAAGAACAAGGCAAAGCGTGACTACTGACATTTGTTTTAAGAATGTGTGACAACTGACATATGAGCAGAAAAAACGTGAAACACAGTTTTTTGCAGTACATGGAGCTTTAGTGCCTCTGATGTCCTACTGACTACAGCAAAAAGTGTAAGAGTTCAAAGAGTTATAGCGGTTTGAATACCAGAAAATATTTAGCATTGACACATAATCAGCATCTATAAACTAAGTGACCCTCTGATAAATAAATGTTTTTTAAAGCTGTTAGACATATCAGGTTGGTATGTTTTTTTCTTTTCTGTGTGTGTGTGTCTGTGTGTGCATTTGTGTGTCTGTGTGCACACACATGTGCACGTATGTTAATACACTAAAAGTATCAAAAGATGCTTAAGAAAACCATTAAATACCTTTCTCATGTCATAAATGTGCTTAACAAGTCATCTTTTCCCTGAGTTCAGAGTGTGATTACATATACTGCAGTTGAACAGTCCCTGGGGGAGTCATTATCATCTACACACACCAACACACTTGCTTTACGTCTGACTAAGATGTTAAAGAGACAACGTAACTAGAGCACTGCAGAGGTCATAGGTCAAACATGCTATATCAGGCATCTTATTAGGTGCTGTACTGGGGTTATAGTCTGCAATGTCAAAACAAGTCATCTTGGCCAAAGAAACAGTGAGTCTCTCCTAGTACTTAAATAGGTTAAGGGAGTATCAAAGGTTAAGTATTATATAAGAGGAAAACATAAAATAGCACTTTGAAGTTACAAAGAGACTTTAAAGAAACACTGAAGACATGGAAGAATAATGCAAATTTCACATATAAATATTTATAATGAAAGTGAAAGCTTTATTTTAATAAAACATAAAATAATAATAATAATAATAATAATAATAATAATAATAATAAGGAGATGTCATAGCCTTCAGTCTTAAGATGTATTTTCTTGAAGAAAAGTTGAACTGTTCAAGGTAAAAGTAACAAAAAATTAGTTGTATTTTTTAAGGAATTGTTGATGGAATTTCAATAAAGCATTGCAATGATTTATTAGAATGATGTGCAGGATTTGGAACTAAGATAATTGATTCATTCAAGGACAGATAATTATCTGTATTCCTGTCCCAGAATCTACTATATCCATTGTATATATTAGGCAGGCTGGGAAACAATTAACTTATTAAAAAGTAAAAAAAAAGGTCCAAATATAGATATAGAACTGGGCAGGGCTTTTCAACTGGCTAACAGTCATTACTAGTTACTAAACAAAAGACAATAAATAACATACTTGCAAGTAGGAATTTTAATATTTTCAGAATAAAATTGACACAAGAAATCAATTTACTTGAATAATGACTAAATTTTGTTTTGAAACTGTTGCTTGATATATCAATGATTTTGTTGGAAACAATTTTTAAGGAATATTAATTAAAATATATTTTTAAGAAGCTAATAATATAAGCATAATTCTATTGAAATCTGATTTTATGCCTGCTTTTGTGACTACTGTTATGCCTTGCTAAAATCTGTTAAAATCAGCTAGAGTGCATACGCCAGGGGCAACAGGTGCAAACCTTCCTCCTCTTAGACCCCCCCCCACCCTTTTAATTTTTTCACTGTTGATACGTTTTTCCTAACGTATCTTTTTTATGTTAAGGTATTTAGCCCCTCTCAATAGAGTTATAGCCTTCAGTCCCTCCCCCTCAGTACTTATTCTTCACTAATTAAACATCAAACACAGCTGCCAAGTCTCAAGCCACTTTTATCTTTAGCTACTTAGTGTGCAGCAAATAATTAGCAAAGGGGAATACAAATGTAAAAGAGAATAAAATCTGCCATTGCAGACTAGTAAGCAGCATACAATGTCTACCTGTGGTGTACTCTTACTGATAGTTTTTCTTAGAGAAACCTTCCAGCACTTGAACAGGGTGTCTCTATGTTTACCTTATTTCCTTTGTTGTCCTTTGCTAAGCAGCTAGGTTTGCAGAGTGCCTTGGATTTTCCCCTGCTACACTTTACTCCAATTGATTGTTTCCCTCCATTCATCTACACCCAAGTGATTGCTTAGGTACAACACACCAAAGGTTTTAAAAACCCTGGATGCCATATTTGATCTACTTTTGCAGCTGAAAGCTTCCAGGTGTAGCATACACTTACAAGGAAATAACATGGCAAAACTGACCCTTGCCCAACTCCCTCTTCACAAAGTTATGCCTTCATTCCCTCACCCATATTACCATACTTAAATTCTCAGTAGGTCCTCTGTGCTAAATTAAACACTACCTCTGCTATTATTTACATTGGTGTCTTAAATGGCATTGACCTGCTGCCTACCTTAGTCCCAACTTGTAGATAGTTTTTGTTTTGACTGACTTACTGCTGCAGTCTACCTCCATCAGTTCTACCTGCTCCTTTCACCCTTGTTGCACTCAGGCTCACTCCGATCCTCTACCCTACCCCCAAATTCTACCCACCTCCATTCACCTAAATTTATACTTGTGCATAACCACACCCACCATCCAACACCCAATCATATAATGTCACACCAACCAGTTCCACACCCCACTATATTAGTCCCTCCTCCCACTTCATCTTCCCCTCTACACCCCTCCAGTCAGGTAGAAGTACACAACACACAATACTCCCAAAAAAAACTACCCTCATGCACCTACTTATATATCTCTAGCATTATATCTCTCCCTACTGATTTTACTATTCGTACATTATTCCCTATCTACTTTAACCTCACACACCAGCTTAACCTCATAATGACGCCTTTTAATGCAACACACCTCCATATCGCTACTAGCTTAACACTTATACTCCTGCACTCTGTCTTCACTTATGACACTCATCTATTATTCACTACACCCCCTTCCTGGCAAACTTCCTCATTCCACTACCCAAGTTGGTCACAACACCACACTATAGTCTCAACCCTGTTCCACACAACCTATATAGACTATCACACAATCCAAGTCCTTCCTCATCATCCCACATCACCAGTAGCTCTGAAATATTCAAAACTTCAACACAGACTCTCCAAGCTCATTTTACACATAATTATGCATTTAAGATACTCAGGAGACATTCTCCCTAATCCTGGTCCCACCCCCAAATGCAGCTTATTAGCCAGCCCTTCATCATCAACACTTGCTATGCTTCACCATTGATGCTAATCCTCCCTTCTTATCCTTAATAAGAATGTAAGAAGTATAGCAAAGTCCATGACCTACATGCCCTACTATCCATTTATTCTCTGACATACTAACACTAACAGAAACATGGCTTAAACCAGATATCAGTAGCAATTAAATTACTGCCCCCAATTACAGCATCCTACATAAATATAGGAAAAACAAAAAAGGTGAAGTGTGTTCCAATCTTATTCAAAGATCACCTTATACTAGACCTTCTGGACCTCTCCAAACCTGAATTTGATAATGCAGAATTAATATTTGCTAACTTATCAATTAACCCCAAAAAACACATAAATATCATAGCTGGATATATTCCACCAGGCAACAATATTGTCGCACTTCAGTATACTACAATGGACCACCATATCTCTCTCACAAGAAACTATACTAATGGATAACTTTAATATTGATTGGCTCCTTTGTTCCTCTCCAAACCCTACATCCCATGTAAACCTTTAGAGCTTCACCCAACTCATCACATCTCCCACTAGGACTGACAAAACTTCTAAGCGTCACTCCATCCTCGATTGGTTTTTGCTTAGCAACTCCAATCTCTCATCCTACTCAGTCTGCCTCCCTGACTGTCTTAGTAACCAGAACCCAACCTTTCTGCTAAGAGACTACATTCAGCAAAACTGCCAGGCCTTCATCTTTCAAATCAGAAACAAAAACAATTGATCCAAACAGGTTTATCTCTGCCATAAAAAGCTAAAATTGGGAACCTCTCAAGCACCTGCCTCTAGAAGAAGCTGCTCTCTCCTTTACCTCCACCTATCTAAACATACTCAACTATCATGCCCCTGCCAGAACAATTAGAGTGAA
Organism: Protopterus annectens; assembly: GCF_019279795.1. Taxonomy (NCBI): domain Eukaryota; kingdom Metazoa; phylum Chordata; order Ceratodontiformes; family Protopteridae; genus Protopterus; species Protopterus annectens. The sequence goes on along the minus strand of NC_056746.1, from coordinate 1,222,627,081 downwards.
ATCAAAATATGCACCCTGGCTAAGTAAAGAATACCGATCCCTACTCCGAACCAGAGATAAAATCTGGGAACAACATTGTAAAACCAAATATCATATAACTAAGCAAACCTTCCTAGAACTCCAAAATAAAGCAAAAAAAAAAAACTAGTACAAGTTTAAAAAAGTAAAAATATATGAGGAGGATTACCAAAGGAATACTGCAGCACTAAATCCAGAAAATTTATTGAAAAAAGTTAAGCGCTTTCGTCAAAATCACCAGACTTCATCAGAACAAGAACAAACATAAAATGCCATATTTAAATACCCTAACCCTTACAGCCATTGATTGACAAAGCAAACATCATTTCCTGTAAAATAATTAAGCAGTTTAAAAAGACAGTAACACATAATCACAGTAACTGCCCACTACAACACACCAATTGCCACGTACCAACCACATAGAAATTAATGTATCGTGTATTGAAGTATGATTTAAAACACAGATCTTGAATAAAATCTCATAAAAAAGCTGATTTTAGTTTTAATACAGAACTAATGGATAACTTGTCATTGAGCCCAGGTGGTAGACATGCATTTAATTTGTTCTGCCACTTGAGCTCTAAATATTCAAGGAAGTCATCATCAGGCCCCCCTCGTGGACCCAGGTCTACTTGTTCAAGTACAAAAAAATTAAAATAATGTGTCGGATGTGTGATGTGAAGCATCATTTATGATTTTTGGACCATTTTTTGTTTGGATGAGAAGATCAACAAAAGGGTGGGGGAAAAACCTCTTGTGGTTTACAAAAAGGGCACCTCCTTGAAAGGCCTGGTGGAGAGGAAAAAGTTAAAGGCAGGCCTTGGTTGAACTTTTAAATGTGGGAGGTGTGGACAATGCCCTTATATATTGGACACTGAGTCCATTAGAGTCAGGAACTATGGTAAAATTACTACTATTAAGAAGTGTTACTGTTACACCAAGGGTGTGGTATATATTGCAACCTGTATGGTATGTGAGGGGTACTATGTGGGGAAGACAATCAGAGCCCTCAGACAAAGAATATATCAACACAACTATGATATACTAAAAAACAAAGAAACCAATGCTTTATTTAAGCATATAAAGGTACATCCGACACATTATTTTAAATTTTTTGTACTTGGACAAGTAGATTTGGGTCCACGAGGGGGGGGGGCGATGATGACTTCCTTGAATATTTAGAGCTCAAGTGGCAGATCAAATTAAATGCATGTCAACCACCTGGGCTCAATGGAAAGTTATCCATTAGTTCTGTATTAAAACTAAAATCAGCTTTTTATGTGATTTTATTCAAGATCTGTGTTTTAAATCATACTTCAATACACAATACATTAATGTCTATGTGGTTGGTAGGTGGCAATTGGTGTGTTATAGTGGGCAATTTCTGTGATTATGTGTTACTGCCTTTTTAAACTGCTTAATTATTTTACAGGAAATGATGTTTGCTTTGTCAACCAATGGCTGTAAGGGTTAGGGTATTTAAATATGGCATTTTCTGTTTGTTCTTGTTCTGATGAAGTCTTGTGATTTTAATGAAAGCGCTTAACTTTTTTCAATAAATTTTCTGGATTTAGTGCTGCAGTGTTCCTTTGGTGATCCTCTTAATATATTTTACTTGGTTTTGGTGTTCGTTGTTTACAAGTTAAAAAAAACAACTACTATAACAACATACAGAAAAACATCAAAATAAACCTAAAAAATTCTGGGCAGCAGTTAACAATATATTGCATCCTGGAAAATCAACAATCCCACCCCAACAACCAACAACTCCATGAACTTAGCAGTTCAATGTAATACTTATTTTATAGAATCAGTTCAACAACTTGCACTGACCCAGACCAACCCCAACCACACCCCTCCTACCCCAAAGCACAACAGTTTACATCCACCTAAAACCAACAGCCAGTTTACATTAAACCCAGCCTCCAGTAACATCATCAAAAAACTACTAAAAAAACATAAGCCTACTACCTTAGCTGCCAACAGTCTCCCTGCTGAATTCCTGCAAACTGCAGCAAAAGCAATTGAATACCCTGTATCCATACTTATAAACAGGTCATTATCTGAAGCTTACGTCCCCACCATCTGGAAAATCTTCCACATTTTATCCTTGCACAAAGGAGGTAACTCCACTGAACTAACAAACTATCACCCAATTGCAATTCTATCCCCTCTCAAAAATTCTGGAAAGGGTCACACACAGCCAATCTATGGACTATCTCCTTACACACAGGCTCCTATCTAATACCCAACATGGTTTTTGCCCTCTCGCAGCACCACCACAGCCCTACTGTCCTTTACTAGCACAATTAACCAGCATAGACACAATGGCCAATTTGTATCAGCCATATTCCTGGACATCTCCAAGGCCTTTGATATGGTCAACCACTCCAAACTCATTTATGTCCTCTCCTCCCTTAGCCTCATTCACACCACTATCACCTGGTTCCAAAGTTACCTATCAGAATGTCAACAGGCTTTCTGCTGGCAACAAGATCCCTCACCCCTTCACCCTGTCATCTTAGGGGTTCCACAAGGTTCCATCCTTGGTCCTCTTATTTTTTTCTCTTTTTACTAACCAGCTCCACTCAGCTACACCCCAGTCCTCAGTAGTTCGGTATGCTGATGACACTACCCTGATTTGCTCAGCTTCCACCCTCAAAGATCTCCATACCATTACTCAAGATTCCTTCTTATCCGTTGAATCCTAGTTCACTAGCTCCCAACATATACCAAATCCCAACAAAACAAAACTTCTTCTCTTCCATCCAACCAGATACACCTCCCATTCACAGTCTTCAGTATCCTCTCTAAAAATAAAACTGTTATCACGCCAACAAGCCATACCAAATTACTAGGAGTGGAAATTGACAATAACCTGAAATTTGATATTCACATTGCCCAATCCATTAAAAAAGTTCACAAAAAAACTAGGTCTCCTATATAGAAAGAATATATTTTTGACAAATAACACAAAATCCACCCTTGCTAGAACCCACATCCCCTCAACTCTCCTGTATGCTTCCCGATTATTAACCAACCTCCACAAGACAAATCTAGCCAAACTCAAAGCCTATTACAATAAAGCCTCCAAGTTTGCCACTAATGTCTCATACAAGTCACATCACTACTCATCACTTAAGCAGCTCAAGTGGCTTGAACTCCCTCAACTTCTTCTCTTTAATCAACTTACATTTGCCCACAAAATATTCTAACAATCAGAAAAAAAAATCTGCATTTAAAGATCTGATTTAGCCATATTCCTGCTCAAGACCCCTTTGCTCCAGCAACAAACTACTACACACTACCAATGCTACCAATTCAGCAGGTGAATCACTTTTTTCCAACTACATTTCCAAACACTGGCATAATCTACCTAACTCTCTAGTAACTAACTCAACACTTCAATTTAAAAAACTTCTAAACACGGACCTTACTAACACCTGTCTCTGCACCTGCAACTCCTCTGGATAACCTATTCCTCCTTTTCACTCTGTTATCATTACTCTTATTGTACTAGCATGATCTACCACTAATGGTAGTTTCACTTTAACTGTATGTAATCGTATGGATATATCCAATAAATGCAAACAACCATTTTTATGTAAATTACTGTTGCTCTACTTATTGTGTCTGAAACCACTCTCTTGTATGTATTTGCTTCTCAGTTGGCTGTATTTGTTTCTCTATCATATGCATTTGTTACTCATGGAGCTTTTCTCACTGGGCATCTGCTGAAAAAGGACCTGTGTCTAGTCGGACTTTACTGATAAACAAATGTAAAATAAAATTAATTAATTAATAAATAAATACAATTGCATACCAAGGTAAGTCTTCTTTGTATGGATGTGAACCACAGCCAGAGCAGTGAGATGTAGATCAGCAGTAACTTTTTGAAAATATAACTACAAGAAAATGAGAGGCATTAAATAAGTAAGCCCAGAATGGGAAATTGAACTGTAAACAAGAGGATAACAGATGGATTGAGTACTCATGGATACTGAGATGTACAACTA